>NW_028152227.1:32500-70000 GCF_964638095.1 Poromitra crassiceps | reverse complement strand
TGATGTGCTTTGTAAAGATGTGTCTCTTTCTTCATGCTTCATGGTGATTGATGTATATATGGATTGATGTGTTTTGTAAAGATGTGTCTCTTTCTTCATGCTTCATGGTGATTGATGTATATATGGATTGATGTGCTTTGTAAAGATGTGTCTCTTTCTTCATGCTTCATGGTGATTTATGTATATATGGATTGATGTGTTTTGTAAAGATTTGTCTCTTTCTTCATGCTTCATGGTGATTGATGTATATATGGATTGATGTGTTTTGTAAAGATTTGTCTCTTTCTTCATGCTTCATGGTGATTGATGTATATATGGATTGATGTGTTTTGTAAAGATTTGTCTCTTTCTTCATGCTTCATGGTGATTGATGTATATATGGATTGATGTGTTTTGTAAAGATGTGTCTCTTTCTTCATGCTTCATGGTGATTGATGTATATATGGATTGATGTGCTTTGTAAAGATGTGTCTCTTTCTTCATGCTTCATGGTGATTGATGTATATATGGATAGATGTGTTTTGTAAAGATGTGTCTCTTTCTTCATGCTTCATGGTGATTGATGTATATATGGATTGATGTGTTTTGTAAAGATTTGTCTCTTTCTTCATGCTTCATGGTGATTGATGTATATATGGATTGATGTGCTTTGTAAAGATGTGTCTCTTTCTTCATGCTTCATGGTGATTGATGTATATATGGATTGATGTGTTTTGTAAAGATGTGTCTCTTTCTTCATGCTTCATGGTGATTGATGTATATATGGATTGATGTGTTTTGTAAAGATGTGTCTCTTTCTTCATGCTTCATGGTGATTGATGTATATATGGATTGATGTGTTTTGTAAAGATTTGTCTCTTTCTTCATGCTTCATGGTGATTGATGTATATATGGATTGATGTGCTTTGTAAAGATGTGTCTCTTTCTTCATGCTTCATGGTGATTGATGTATATATGGATTGATGTGTTTTGTAAAGATTTGTCTCTTTCTTCATGCTTCATGGTGATTGATGTATATATGGATTGATGTGCTTTGTAAAGATGTGTCTCTTTCTTCATGCTTCATGGTGATTGATGTATATATGGATTGATGTGCTTTGTAAAGATTTGTCTCTTTCTTCATGCTTCATGGTGATTGATGTATATATGGATTGATGTGTTTTGTAAAGATTTGTCTCTTTCTTCATGCTTCATGGTGATTGATGTATATATGGATTGATGTGTTTTGTAAAGATGTGTCTCTTTCTTCATGCTTCATGGTGATTGATGTATATATGGATTGATGTGCTTTGTAAAGATGTGTCTCTTTCTTCATGCTTCATGGTGATTGATGTATATATGGATTGATGTGTTTTGTAAAGATGTGTCTCTTTCTTCATGCTTCATGGTGATTGATGTATATATGGATTGATGTGCTTTGTAAAGATGTGTCTCTTTCTTCATGCTTCATGGTGATTGATGTATATATGGATTGATGTGCTTTGTAAAGATTTGTCTCTTTCTTCATGCTTCATGGTGATTGATGTATATATGGATTGATGTGTTTTGTAAAGATTTGTCTCTTTCTTCATGCTTCATGGTGATTGATGTATATATGGATTGATGTGTTTTGTAAAGATGTCTCTCTTTCTTCATGCTTCATGGTGATTGATGTATATATGGATTGATGTGTTTTGTAAAGATGTGTCTCTTTCTTCATGCTTCATGGTGATTGATGTATATATGGATTGATGTGTTTTGTAAAGATGTGTCTCTTTCTTCATGCTTCATGGTGATTGATGTATATATGGATTGATGTGTTTTGTAAATATGTGTCTCTTTCTTCATGCTTCATGGTGATTGATGTATATATGGATTGATGTGTTTTGTAAAGATGTGTCTCTTTCTTCATGCTTCATGGTGATTGATGTATATATGGATTGATGTGTTTTGTAAAGATTTGTCTCTTTCTTCATGCTTCATGGTGATTGATGTATATATGGATTGATGTGCTTTGTAAAGATGTGTCTCTTTCTTCATGCTTCATGGTGATTGATGTATATATGGATTGATGTGCTTTGTAAAGATGTGTCTCTTTCTTCATGCTTCATGGTGATTGATGTATATATGGATTGATGTGTTTTGTAAAGATTTGTCTCTTTCTTCATGCTTCATGGTGATTGATGTATATATGGATTGATGTGCTTTGTAAAGATGTGTCTCTTTCTTCATGCTTCATGGTGATTGATGTATATATGGATTGATGTGTTTTGTAAAGATTTGTCTCTTTCTTCATGCTTCATGGTGATTGATGTATATATGGATTGATGTGTTTTGTAAAGATGTGTCTCTTTCTTCATGCTTCATGGCGATTGATGTATATATGGATTGATGTGTTTTGTAAAGATGTGTCTCTTTCTTCATGCTTCATGGTGATTGATGTATATATGGATTGATGTGTTTTGTAAAGATGTGTCTCTTTCTTCATGCTTCATGGTGATTGATGTATATATGGATTGATGTGCTTTGTAAAGATGCGTCTCTTTCTTCATGCTTCATGGTGATTGATGTATATATGGATTGATGTGCTTTGTAAAGATTTGTCTCTTTCTTCATGCTTCATGGTGATTGATGTATATATGGATTGATGTGTTTTGTAAAGATTTGTCTCTTTCTTCATGCTTCATGGTGATTGATGTATATATGGATTGATGTGTTTTGTAAAGATGTGTCTCTTTCTTCATGCTTCATGGTGATTGATGTATATATGGATTGATGTGTTTTGTAAAGATGTGTCTCTTTCTTCATGCTTCATGGTGATTGATGTATATATGGATTGATGTGTTTTGTAAAGATGTGTCTCTTTCTTCATGCTTCATGGTGATTGATGTATATATGGATTGATGTGTTTTGTAAAGATGTGTCTCTTTCTTCATGCTTCATGGTGATTGATGTATATATGGATTGATGTGTTTTGTAAAGATGTGTCTCTTTCTTCATGCTTCATGGTGATTGATGTATATATGGATTGATGTGCTTTGTAAAGATTTGTCTCTTTCTTCATGCTTCATGGTGATTGATGTATATATGGATTGATGTGTTTTGTAAAGATGTGTCTCTTTCTTCATGCTTCATGGTGATTGATGTATATATGGATTGATGTGTTTTGTAAAGATGTGTCTCTTTCTTCATGCTTCATGGTGATTGATGTATATATGGATTGATGTGTTTTGTAAAGATGTGTCTCTTTCTTCATGCTTCATGGTGATTGATGTATATATGGATTGATGTGTTTTGTAAAGATGTGTCTCTTTCTTCATGCTTCATGGTGATTGATGTATATATGGATTGATGTGTTTTGTAAAGATGTGTCTCTTTCTTCATGCTTCATGGTGATTGATGTATATATGGATTGATGTGTTTTGTAAAGATGTGTCTCTTTCTTCATGCTTCATGGTGATTGATGTATATATGGATTGATGTGTTTTGTAAAGATGTGTCTCTTTCTTCATGCTTCATGGTGATTGATGTATATATGGATTGATGTGCTTTGTAAAGATTTGTCTCTTTTTTCATGCTTCATGACAGAGATGCTCACAAGTCATTTTTTGCAAGTCCAAGTCAAGTCTCAAGTCCCTGGATGAGCGTTCTATCATCTGCTGCATGCCATCTGGTCTGCTTAGAACACTGCATAGCTAAAACTGGGGAATTTAAAACATGTACTGTATTATCCTTACTACTTATCTCTAATTAGTAGACATTTCCTTCATGTTAACGCACCAAAGAAATAAAAAAATAAAATAAAGAAAAATAAAGATTGTTCACAAGTCCCAAACCTTCAAGTCCAAGTCAAGTCTCAAGTCTTTGAGGGCGAGTCTCAAGTCAAGTCTCAAGTCACTGTGTGTGTGACTTAAGTGCGACTCAAGTCCAAGTCTCAAGTCTTTGAGGGCGAGTCTCAAGTCAAGTCTCAAGTCCAAGTCCCCATCTCTGCTTCATGGTGATTGATGTATATATTGACCTTGCAGGTGCAGATGGCACACTTGATGTAGCCGAAGGGAGGAACGAAGGGATGCCAGGTGGTCCCCGGGGCGTGCATCTTCTGGTCTCCTTCAAAGTAACAGCCTGAGAGGACCAGAGGGACCACAAACTGTCAGCATGAGTTCAGAGTTAACGTCTCAATCTGCCAGCAGAAAAGACAATGCATGAAATACAGCAGAGAGGGATTTGGAGATTGGGAGGAGGGAGAACTGGCACTTACCTTCAGGATGTTCTTCTAACCTCTCCAGAGCTTTCATGTCCTTGGGCTCCTTATTCTCTGTACAGGAAAAAGGAAACGGACACATAAAAAAGTATTACTTTTCAACTGTGGGGAGCGCGCTGTGACTTACCCAAAAGGATCAAATGTACGCAGCGCGGCACTGAGACGAGCACAGCCAATATAAAATATGACACACATTTTATATCTCACACACACACACACACACACACACACACACACACACACACACACACACACACACACACACACACACACACAAGCCAAAGCTCTGTCTGTCTCTCTCACCATCACAGATAGGGCAGCACTTGTCCTCAGGCTGGATGGTGCGGGAGCAGGTCAACGTCGGGCAGATGACCGGGTCACAGATCACTGTTCGTTTCTACAGCAGAGGAGGAGAGTGAAGAGAGACATGAAGCCAGAGACGGAGGGACTGGATAACATGTAATATTAACATAAACCTACTTTCCTAAGACTGCAAACATGTTCAAAGAACCACTCAAGTCAATATCTTCAAAGAACAAACATAGCTATATGTTATATAAAGCAATGGTTTTCTCTCTTTTTCATATCAAGGACCCCTAATTTAGTCCACCTTAGAGCTGCCGAACGCCATTTGATGAGATGTTGTCTCTCGAACCCAAATCTCAGAATATTCTTTATTGTCAGATCGATTTTGTCCAGAATTCCATGACTATTTTGTGTTGCAGGTAGAGAGATAACAGTGAAACTATGATCAAAACAGTAAGTCCTCTACATTCTCTAATTGTTCCTCTTATTATTACTCTCTTATTGCGAATGAAATAATTCTTAATTCATCAATTTGTTGGGGACCACCTGGAGCTCTCTCAAGAACCCCTGGTGGTGCCCCTGGTGGACTCAATGTTGAGAACCGCTGGTGAGCTAGGAAACAGCGGCTCAGATCTGAAAGGTTCTACAGGACAGACTCAGCGCAGCAGAGCCTCCCTCGGGTCTGGCTCGCTCACCTGGCAGCTGCAGGAGAAACACTTGTCGTAGTTGGGGGTCCAGCGGGAGCCGTGGGCGTGGTGCTGGCTCTCGAAGAAGCAGGTATGGGGGTCTTTCTTCAGCTCCTCTGGGTCCCTCACAAGCAGCTCATCCACCTCGGCCTCCTCCACCTCCCCCCTGGTGCCAAGCTCACAGTTGTTGGGCACGTGGACCTGGAGAGAGAACAGAGTTATTGTAGTTTTGTCATTTTCATTCGTTTTTTTTATTTTTGTTTTTCATATTTGCTTTCAAGTCAGTTTAGTTTCAGTTCGTTTCCATTTTGGAGTCGCTCATTTGGGGGGGGGGCAAAACTGCAGAATGTGTTGAGGCAGCAGGAAAGATAGTGAGGAGAGGAGAGAGACATACAGAGAGAGAGAGAGAGAGAGAGAGAGAGAGGGAGAGAGAGAGGGAGAGAGAGAGAGAGAGAGAGAGAGAGAGAGAGAGAGGGAGAGAGAGAGAGAGAGAGAGGGAGAGAGAGAGGGAGAGAGAGAGAGAGAGAGAGAGGGAGAGAGAGAGAGAGAGGGGAGAGAGAGAGAGAGAGAGAGAGAGAGAGAGGGAGAGAGAGAGAGAGAGAGAGGGAGAGAGAGAGGGAGAGAGAGAGAGAGAGAGAGAGGGAGAGAGAGAGAGGGAGAGAGAGAGAGAGAGACAGAGGGAGAGAGAGAGAGGGAGAGAGAGAGAGAGAGAGAGACAGAGAGAGAGAGAGAGAGAGAGAGAGAGAGAGGGAGAGAGAGAGGGAGAGAGAGAGAGAGAGACCTTCCGGTCACAAGCTCGCTTCTCTAACCTTTAAGCCACCCACGCTCTCTCGTGTCAATGGGGAGACTGTTCCAGTATTGGGCGGCACTGACTGAGAACATAGTTTGCCCAAACTTGCTGCATCTAAATGGAACAGCACAGTTAAGCTGCCCTTAAGCTGCCCCTGTTGCCCTGCTGCTGTTGGAGGAGGTGCGAGCCCATACACGAGTTAAAAAATGAGGCAGGCATCTGCAAAATGACTATCCAAATGAAAAAGATTAAAAGTCGAGCTGAACCCAAAAATGACTTTTCTTTTCTTTTAGTTCAAACACCTGGGTATTCAGTGCACCTATTTAACGTACCGGTATGCCAAGAAAAAATCACAAAAATCTCTTTAGTTTTTCACACTTTTTCACATCAAAAGTTCATTTTTCAAGATTTCATTCATAACAGTAATCTACAGTTTGCTGACGTCACCTAGTACTATCAAATTTCTACCCCATTTCAACCAATCATATCATGACGTGGCAGCTGTCAATCAAATCTTCATTTCAGGATAATTTTCTCTTCCAAATGAAGGGGAAAATGGCACCTAGTGCCTGTCATCAGGCAGAATTTCTAGCCGATAAACTAACTACTAACTTGGCCAATTATGCAAACTAAATCAAACGGTAATGTCTAAGAATGCAAAGAAATCTAACTGGCTCGTTAAAACAACAGGCATTCCAGGAATATTATTTACTGCAATAGCGATAGTGGCGCGCGCCTCAGAGAGCCTGGTTGTCAGGGGTCGCACCTCGGAGATTCCAGGCCGACGGGCTGCACTCTCCGCTCCGGCAGCTGGCTGCCTGCGGCTCGCTGAGCTCCACTCAGCCACTAAACCTCGCGTCACCAGGCTCTTCCCGAGGGGAGCGCCACAACACGACTGAATCCCACTCGATTTGGAGGCGGAACACGCCAGGATTGGCCAAAGCCCAATCCAGTCCCCAGAATTGTCAAATAAAATCATCGACAAGCTACTGTGACACGTCTCTCAACCTGTCATCTCAGACAAGTTATGTTTTCAGTCTGAAACGGACTCTGACGCATCGCGACGAACGGGTTCAGTTCCACTTTAAGCTTTTTTACTATATGGCAGTGGTGGGTGCTATTGGGCTTTTGATTAAGTGTTTTGAGTGTTTTTTTTTGTAAAGGGACTCAAGTGGTTTCAGAGTTGTTGTATTTGCTTGAGACCAGCTTGTAAAACAGTATGAAATGTGGGAGAAGGTCATGGCGTGCATGAACAGGTTATTAAGTTGTTAAGTAGTAACAAACTATCTGGTCCCAAACCCCTGGTCACTGCTGTCATCTACCGCCCCCCCTCCAAGCCAATCCCTGAATTTCTCTCCGACCTGTCAGAATTCCTCACCCAGCTCTTTGCCATCTCTCCATCCGTGCTGTTGCTTGGCGACTTTAACATCCATGTCGACTCCACATCCTGCAATAAAACCACTGAATTCCTGGACATTCTACACTATTTCAACATCACCCAACACATTGACTTCCCCACCCACAACAAAGGACACACCCTCGACCTGGTCTGCACCTCCGGCATCTCCATCAGCAACCTCTCCACCACCGACCTCACCATCTCTGACCACCTAGCTATCACCCTGGACATCAACATCCCCCCTCCCCCCACCAAACAGCAACGCATTATATCCTTCCGGAACCTCAAATCCATCAGCCATTCCTCCTTTTCTACCACCCTAACAAACGTCATCTCCAACACCATCCCCACCCCAAACGTCTCCCCCACTGACCTGGTCAACTTCTATAATAACACACTCTCCTCCTGTCTTGATGCCATCGCCCCTGTCAGAACCAAGCCCGTCTCCTTCACCCACTCCGCCCCCTGGTACACCAAAGAACTCCGTCACCTCAAAGCCAAAAGCCGCCAACTTGAACGCCTATCCAAAAAGACCGGACTCACTACTCACCTGGAAGCCTACAAACTTCACCAACAACAATATAAAGAAACTCTCAACCATGCACGATCCTCCCACTATTCCTCTATCATCCGCACCGGCTCAAATAACCCCAAAACACTTTTCTCCACCATAAACAAACTGCTCAAACCCATGGACACCACCAGCAACTCCTTCACCACCAGCACCTGCAACTCCTTCCTGTCATTTTTCAAGAAAAAAATCGACGACATCCACTCACTTCTAGCCGCCTCCGCCCCCTCTGCCCCCCCCGGATTCCACCCCACCGACCCCCCCCCTCCAAACCACCCACTGTCTTCATTCAACCCCATCTCCGAATCCGATCTATCCTCCCTTGTCTCCAACATGAAACCCACAACCTGTGCCCTTGACCCCATCCCCTCCTCCCTCGTCAAGGACTGTCTCCCCTCACTTTCCCCACTCATCACCACCATCATCAACACCTCCCTCTCCACAGGCTTCGTTCCCCCCTCACTCAAGCTTGCTTCCATCACCCCCCTTCTGAAAAAACCTGGCCTCGACCCCAGCATCCCAAATAACTTCCGCCCTATCTCCAACCTCCCCTTTCTATCAAAAATCCTCGAACGAGTCATCGCATCACAGATCAAATCCCACCTTGACACCAACAACCTGTATGAAATATTCCAGTCCGGCTTCCGCACACAGCACAGCACCGAAACCGCCCTCCTCAAAATCACCAACGACATTCTCCTCTCCGCAGACTCCGGCTCCCTCACCATCCTCATCCTCCTTGACCTCACCGCTGCCTTCGACACCATCAATCACTCCATCCTCCTCTCCCGCCTCCAGCACTCCATTGGCATCACCGGCACCGTCCTCTCCTGGCTCACCTCATACCTCTCTGACCGTCACCAATTCATCTCCACCAACAACTGCAAATCCTCCACTGCCCCAGTCACTCACGGTGTCCCCCAAGGTTCAGTACTCGGTCCCCTACTCTTCATCCTCTACATCCTCCCCCTCGGTCAGATCCTCCGCCATCACGGCCTCCGTTTCCACTGCTATGCCGATGATACTCAACTCTACCTGTCCTCCAAAACCATCACCCCAGCCACCCACTCCACCCTCTCTGCCTGCCTCAGCGACATAAAAACCTGGATGCAAAAGAACTTTCTCAAACTAAACTGCAATAAATCCGAAATACTCATCATTGGCCCCAAGTCCCTCACCCGCTCTGCTCAGAACTTCTCCCTCACCATCGACGGCTCCATCATCACCCCCTCCGCCCATGTCCGCAACCTCGGTCTCATCCTCGATCCCACCCTCTCCCTCCTCCCCCATGCAAATCATATCACCAAAACTGCTTTCTTTCACCTCCGGAACATTGCCCGCCTCCGCCCCTCCCTATCCCTCCCCGCTGCTGAAACTCTCATCCATGCTCTCATCACATCCAGACTCGATTACTGCAATAGCATCCTCTACGGTTCCCCCCACAAAATCATCAACAAACTCCAATACGTCCAGAACTCCGCTGCCCGCCTCCTCACCTCCACCCGCCGCCGAGACCACATCACTCCCGTCCTCCATAACCTCCACTGGCTCCCAGTCAAATACAGGATCAACTACAAAATTCTACTCATCACGTACAAAGCCCTCAACAACCTGGCCCCCCCCTACCTCTCTGATCTCCTGCCTCGCCACGTCCCTACCCGTAGCCTCAGGTCCGGAGACACCAACTGCTTGACGATCCCCAGGACCAAGCTCCGGACCTGGGGCGACAGGGCCTTCTCAGTTGCCGCACCCACCCTCTGGAACACTCTCCCCAGCCTCATCCGTCAATCTCAGTCCATAACATCCTTCAAACAGGCCCTCAAGACCCACCTCTTCAACCTCGCCTTCTCCTCCTAACCTCACTCCACTCTACCTACTGTCTCCACTTTCCATGAATGTTTCTAAATTAAAGTATTTATTTCTGTGTTTCCTGTAAAGCGACTTTGAGTATCTAGAAAAGCGCTATATAAGATTAATGTATTATTATTATTATTATTATAGGGGTGAATGTGTCGGATTGGAAACGTGCTGACAGCAGCACTTTTGTGTGAAGGGCGCGTGGGGGCACGGTCGTCTCTCTCGACTTAACCAATCACACTCCACCTCCTCAGGGCCCGGACTTTGGCTACGTGACGAGAGTAGCCAACAACGAGGAGGTGAGCAGCTTGGACTCGTTTGGGAATCTGGAGGTTAGTCCTCCTGTCAGTGTGAACGGCAAGAACTACCCCCTGGGCAGGATCATCATCGGAGTGGCCTTCCCTACGTAAGTGTGTGACAGTGAACGACATATAAAAGCCACATTGGAAATAAATGTTATAAACTTACGTAATGATATGTACATTATTTATTATTTTTGATGATCAAATAAACAAAACAAATCCAGAGCTGGAGACTCAGGGCCATATCTTACGCTCAAGTGCAAGGGCTAATCTTTGCTAGTTTCTAGCACTCCAAATCTCTTTTTCTTTTAATTGCTACTAGGTCAGTAAATCAAAGCATGTGTTTCAGCGTGCTAATGAAAAGAAAAAACTGAGATTTTCAGTGCTAGAAACTAGCAAAGATTTGCACTTGGGCGTAATATAAGGCCCTCAGTGACTTATACAGTATACTGTATACAGTGTTGGGGGTAACTCATTACAAAAGTAACATATTACATGTAATATATTACTTTTAGCAGTAACTTAGTATAACTTATTACTTACAAATTGAGTTACATTTTATTAAATCAAAGCACATATTGAAAAAAGATACAATCATTTCCTAATCAAACTGTGTGTTTTTATGCAAATAACCACTATAGATGACAATAACAAAGGAAAAGAATAACATTTAGAATTTTGGATTGTTTACACTGACTTCAAGGAGGTCGAAATGATTTTTCGTGATGTTCTGGGGCAGCGATGTCATTCTGCTGCTGCTGTTGTTTTGGTCAAAGTAAAGCAAAAGTAGTGAAATAAGTAACGAGTTACTCTACACAGAAAGTAATATTGTAAAGTAACTTATTACTTTCAAATGAAAGTAACTAGTAATATGTAGTATATTACATTTTGAAAGTAACTTGCCCAACACTGACTGTATATACTTAATGACTGTTACAGTTAGCCTTGAATGTGTTTCTCTTATCTATCATTATCATCAATTTGGTCTGGTTTCCCGTCAGTCTCGGGGTAAGACAACACACTTCACACCAGCACCGCAACATTGAGTTGAAATACCCTTTGATTTGGGTTGAGCTGCAACAGCTCCTCTTGACGGCCCCAGCGTGGTTGCAGACCCCTCTTTGGCTCTCGGCCAGCTTCATCTGATGAACCACTCGGCCTGGCGTATCCAAGCCGCGGTTGTTGGTCTGAAACCTCAACGTGAAAGGAAGGACCCTCAGGCGCACCAATATAATCAGTCACTTCACGGGGGAAAAGGGGGGTTAGTCCATATATCCAACAAGTCCACAAGGCAAACGTCCCTTTCGCCATGCCTTGCTCAACGGCACTGCATGCACCACTTCAAACACAGTCCTGTCTAACCGACACAAGCTGTGTCAATGAGGCCATTTACACCTGGCACTAACATGCCTTTTCTGTGATCAGACTGCAATCGGATAGTGCTCGACCACATTAACCTGATTTCATTTACACCTGATATCAATATGTGTATCCAGTGTCCACATTGCGATTGGATCAGGCAAGCTCTATAGCATAGAGCAGCAGAAAAACAGCGGTGACTGTTGTTGTATGTGGATTGAGAAGACATTTGCATTTGCGCTTGTGTTCAATGTGGTCACAATGTGTCCCTGACCACCTCCGGAGGTGGTTGAGCCGATCAGATCGCAATCCGTCCTGGGGTGTTTACACCTGTACTTTCCAGTGGTCAAGCACTGTCCGATTGCAATCTGATCACAGAGAACACATGTTAGTGCCAGCCAGGTGTAAATGGCCTCAATGAGCTCACTCCCACACACCGCTTCGTGGGAAGGGATAATGAAGATTGACAGCTCGTATCAGGCCCCCTCTCAGCCTCAGCCAATCACAGGGAAGCACAGCTCAAACCCCGAATCAACGCCATTGCAGTGATGCAACCTTATCAGCTGACACTTATCCAACCATTGATAATTCATAAATAATGTGACATAGCAACATGACATGATCACACTCAATATGAATCAAAGTTTGACCCTTTCTTGCCCTGATGATGGTTGAGTGTTAATTGGTTGCTGGTGACTAAATTCAGCTTCCTCAGCACAGAAGTATAATTATACAGAACTGCTTCAGAACGTGTGACAGAAGAAAATGTTAAGCTGGTTGCATCTCTTTCTTAAAGGGCATCTCAAGGACGCAACATGACCAAAGTAGTTCAAGACTTCCTGTGGGCCCAGAAGGTTCAGGATCCCATCGCCCTGTTCTCCGATTGGCTCCTCGTCGGCCATGTAGATGTAGACTTTTGTCCCTGCACCCGACAGAAAGGTAGATCCCGCTTTTGAAAGAGCTACTCTGAAATAAGTGACAGGGAGAAAGAAAGGAAGCTGTTAACTGATTGATATTAACATGCTAAACTGAACGCAGTGAGCTCTCTCTCTCTGTGCACCAGGCGTGACTCGTTAGCCGTCAGGATGCGAGGCAGCCAGTGTTCTCTTTGTCTGTTGTGTGTTATCTTTGTCTCTTTGTCTCTCTGTAGGGTTTCCGGCTGCTGCTGGCCAGCCCAGACGCAGGCTACAAGCTATTCCGAGGCTTACAGAAGGATGGCCACGGACAAGCTGTCATGTTTGAGGGTAAGCCTGTTTCTTTTTTTACAATGTGTCTCCTCTGTAGCATCAGTTGACAGCATCCAATAAACGTGCGTAAGACTGAACGCTCACTCTGTCAACGCTGAAGGTCAGGGAGAAACCGAAGAGATCACAGTGGATGCGATACTTCAAGATGAATCACTCCAAGCGGAGAATATCTACGTCCAGGTGAGTGGGATCCTAAGGTGTGTTCAAGCTGTCTTGCTCCTGGTGTGATTTTTTTTGTTTGCCATTTTGCCTTTATTGGATAGGACAGTGCAGCTAGACAGTGACAGGAAAGCAGGGAGGGAGAGAGGGGAGGACATGCAGCAAACGACCGCAGGTCAGATTTGAACCCGGGTCGGCTGCGTAAAGGGCTGTAGCCTTAATGGTACGCGTTTTACCAGGTGGAGCCACCGGGATGCCCTGTGATTTTGTATGAATTGGCTTCCCACAGTGTTGAATGAAACCCGTAAAAAGTGACAGAAATAGAAACGTATTTTTCAAGCCCAGAAAAGATGATGAAAGGTTCAAAGTAAGCAGTGAAGTGGCAGCAGATCTGCTTTGCTTTGAGGTAAAAAACAGCCCAAACAAAAAGTTTCCCCAGTGCACGAGTGATGAAGTAGAAATTATAACAAAATAACAAGAACATTCAAATCTGCTGTTCAACCATAAAAGTGCATCATTTGATCATACTGCAGATGCTGGCTGCCACGGAATTTGAGCTATTTGCAGTAGAATATTGATTTGAGCATGAAAGGGGGTGGGACTTCCAGAGGATTAACAGGTGGCTTCTACAAATTCACAAGACATGGTTGTGGTAACCAGGGGCGTAGTGGAGGGTCAACTCAGTTTACCCACCTCTTTGAAATAAGGCAAAGTTTACTCACTTTTTTTTTCTTTTTTTTTATGATTTTTATTGAAGGACAAACATGGCAAACATGAACAGTCAACATTAATTCTTTCCTTCAGATTTTTTTTTTTTTTTTTTTTTTACTTTTACAGCAGATGCCCCTTCCCTCCTCCCACCCATTCCCTCCCACCCCTACCTTGAAAAACCTAACTTAATACAGGTTCAGTCAGTGCACATTCAATTCTGATTCCCAACAGCAAAGTAAAGCACATCAATAAATCACAACAGCAAAATGTATGCATACATATATACACACCATAGCAAAGGATAAGAAAAAAATAAAAATCAAATAAAGGGGGAAAAGACTTGGCCATAATAATACTAAGAAAATCCTAGCACTAACTTATTCTCTCATTCCGGAGGGAGTGTTTGAAGGTCAATAAAGTAATCTATCAGGCATTTTACTCACCTATTTTCAACTCACCTGTATCAATCAATGAGGGGAAACAATGTGGGTAAACTCCTCACCTTGGAGAGTTTACCCACCTCTATTTACCACCACACCCCTAAACTTGACGCTGGCAGATGGTTTGTTACACAGAACCATCTGGGCCGTCGTCTTTGGAAACCGTTTGAAAAAGGGCAGGCGTGTTCAAAAAATACTTGGCAGATGATTGTCTGAACCATCTGTCTATCACAGGCTCACGTCAGAACTAAATCCAGTCCGTAGCTGCCTCTGGATGCTGATTGGTCCAGCCCACTGCTGGGATGGAGTTAAACCAATAGCTTGGGGTGCAACGAGATGGATCTCTCGCGTGATCGTGATTTTGCGAATAATCCAGCTGCCTTGAAAGTTTATAGTTGTGGACCCAAATCATGGAATTGTATTAGCAGAAAATGAGTTGGAATGGCATCCCATGTATTTTACAGTATTGCACTGTATGATGTTTGTCTTGCTGCCCCCTGTTCCCCAGAGCTGTATAGACTGGAACCGGGACGTCCTGAAGAGAGAGTTGGGTCTGGACGATGAGGACATCATCGACCTGCCGATCCTCTTCAAGCTGCTGGAGGAGAACAGGGCAGCGGCCTACTACCCAGACATGGTGCGTTTGACACCATACATATGACTTGTGAAGTGGAGGTATAGATTCATACAGGTATGCAATCAACATTCAAAAGGAGCTGATAACAGATCTGTGCCACACGGTGTTGCTCTCTCCTTTCCCAGGTGAACATGATCGTGTTGGGGAAAAACCTGGGCGTCCCCAAGCCGTTTGGGCCCAAGGTGAACGGCCGCTGTGCCCTGGAGGCGGAGATGTGCTCGCTGATGAGCGGCCTGGGGCTCAGCTGCACCTTCATCAACGACTTCGCCTCCTACCACAAGCTGCTGGGAGAGGTCCACTGCGGCTCCAACGTCCGCAGAGAAGCATTCGACTTCAGGTGGTGGAACCTGGAGATGTGAGAGCGGAATGAGGAACAAGTTAGGCAGATAGCTTAGGCAGGTAGAGGGGAGAAAGAAAGGTCTATGAGCAAAAAGGTTTCAAAATACTAGGCATCTAATTTTAGAATAAAAATCATCTTAAATTCATGATTCAGTAACCTTCATAGAGTTCAGAATTCAGTTCATCCAGTTCAGACTCATTTTGTCAAAGCCTGGATTTTGTTTTCAAATCTCATTGTGTAACAAAACTTCATGTAATCACTAGAATCAGTTCTCTATCTATCCGCTTCGCTCAACTAGAGACAGATCTTTCTCTCCGCTTTCTGTTCAAACTGGGTGCATGCAGAAGGGGCGCTGAGTGCAGAATTGTGTGCATGTAAACGGAGAAAATGCAATCAAATAATGTAATGTTGCTTGGGACATCCATTTTCAATGTTTTAAGAAGTTCTCTCCATGCTACAAAGTGTTTGTTTGTTTCACTTTGGATGATAATGGGGTGGAGAGTAATTTCCAGTAACTTGACAAAGTTTGCAAAGCAGGTTTGTTAGCGGCCGTTCTTGCTGCCGTTCAAACAACTTTATTTTTGACAAGAAGTCCGCAGATGACTGTTAGGCGGAGATCTCCAATTCTCTAAGAGGTGAGACTGTAACCACAAACAAGCTGTGATGTAACAATTAGCGCAGAGGCTCCACATTCTTTTATTAAACATTTGAGGCTTTATTTACAAACGGGTAAACATATCAACCAAGGGCTTAATTAAGGGCTTGGTATTTGGATTGGCCATTGGCTTGTCAAAGCCCAGTGAGATGAATGGAACCACAAATTGGTGTGTTGTAATATCAAACAGCCACAAGAGGGCACAGTCCAACTAAGCATTTCCAAAGTTCAGTGAAAAAGTTTTGAAATATTAACATTGAACATTCTTGAGTTTGAATGCCTGTAATAAAAGCATAATACGTCATTATTTCTCATATTTTTCTGTGCCACTTTCCAGTCAAATCAATTGCAAAGATTTAGTTGAATCTGGTGCTTTTTTAACCTATAAATAGATTAATATTAGACGGTGTTTGCATTTGTTCCAGTGTCTTATACTACTTTTTCTACTTTCACACAAGGACTGAATGTGAATGTAACAATTCCAGTGCAGACAATTTCATATCGAATTGAGTCATTTCACTGAAATAAAAAATAAATAAATGAAATGCCTCATATCAGTTCTTTTCTTCATAGTAATTTGAAACGCAGGCTATTTTTTTTTAAATCTCTGCTGTAAAACGTGTGTGTGTGTGTGGGGGGGGGGTCTCTGAACTGTGCAGTTTAACAGTTCAGAACCAGTTCAGAATGTCACTGAAAACTTGTAATGGTAGAAAAAAAAATAGCATGCAGATAATCACAGTTATGTAATAATAACATCACTATGATAAGATAAAGTCATACTAAGGTCAGGTGGTTTCATCACATTCTATTTTTCTTTAATTTACACTTTTTAATCTGAAAGATTGTCGGGGGTATATTATGCTTTATTGACAGATGTAGAGTGTAAGAGAGACACAGAGGGTGTGGTAGAGAAAGAGAGTGAGAGTACAACATGCAGCAAATGAGCACAGGCCGGATTCGAACCTGGATCACTGCAGAAAGGACTGAGCCTTACATGGTACACACTCAACTCAGTGAGCCACTGCTAGCTATTTTAAATTGATTACTTCATTCACCAGCCAATCGGGGAAAAAATCTGAGATCTGAACTTGGAGTGGAGCCAAATCCGAAAACGGTATTCGGAAAAGCACAAATGGGGGTTTTTACACATTAATTTTGTACAAATGGTTTATTGGTGACGTGCTACCTTGTGTTTACTAGGGTATTACTATTTTGTACAAATGTTTTGAATGCCATTTATTCTGTCTATGTGTCATGGAGGTATAAATAGCTGCAGGCCTGGCTGTGTGTGAGACTGAGTGGCTGGAGGCTGGGGTTCAAGACCTGCTGTGGGAACCTTTCTTGGAAAAATTATTACTGTACATAACTATGATCATCTGCACACTTCAGACCCCCCCCCCCCCCCCCCACATTCTTGATTGATTGATTTTATTTGATAATTGATAAAAAAAAAAAAAAGATACTATACAACTGCCCAGCAGGAATACATACATTTAAAAAAATCATCGAGGTTGAGAACGCAATAAAACATCAGGGACCATGTTGTAAATAAGTATTAACACTTTTACATGCTATCCCTTTGAACTTTTATTGTCTTAATATCCATGAATAAAGTCAATCAATCAATCAAAAGGCTTATTTCCATTGTGGACTTTTTCTTCCCCTGATATTAACCTAACCAATCATCACTCCTCAAGCCTAAACCTAACCAATCATCACTCCTCAAGCCTAAACCTAAGCAATCATCACTCATCCTGCCTAAACCCAACCAATCATCACTCTGCATGCCTAAACCTAACCAATCCCTCCTCATGTCTAAATCTTTGCATGTGAAAGTTGTTGTCATTGCCTTGTGGTCACTTGTAACGAACCTCTCCACTCAAACCTTTCAAAGTGTGTCAGTGCAGTTCAGTAGGCCTGCCCATTCTCTGCTCTCTGGGAGTATGACCAAGATTGATCTTCTCTGTGGTCCTAC
This sequence comes from Poromitra crassiceps, assembly GCF_964638095.1. Classification (NCBI taxonomy): domain Eukaryota; kingdom Metazoa; phylum Chordata; class Actinopteri; order Beryciformes; family Melamphaidae; genus Poromitra; species Poromitra crassiceps. The sequence goes on along the minus strand of NW_028152227.1, from coordinate 52,326 downwards.
GCCTCAGCACCATTTGTTCTGGTTGAGACAAGTTCCAGAAGAGATCAGGTGGGCATCATCGCATCAAAAAGAAAGGGTATGCTTGATCAGCTTTTGTCAGACTTGCGTGGCTTGCAGTGTGTCTGTCTGTGCTTGTTGCAGTGTGTCTGTCTGTGCTTGTTGCAGTGTGTCTGTCTGTGCTTGTTGCAGTGTGTCTGTCTGTGCTTGTCGCAGTGTGTCTGTCTGTGCTTGTTGCAGTGTGTCTGTCTGTGCTTGTTGCAGTGTGTCTGTCTGTGCTTGTTGCAGTGTGTCTGTCTGTGCTCATCTTTCACTTCTGTCCAATCATTCCATAGATGTTTTTATTTTCTTTTGTTTCCATATGGATAAATAGACCAACCCAACTTCATGTGGGCCCGCCTTTATCTTTTATCATATTTAGTTCATTTGATACCATTATCATGAAAAAAAAAAAAAGTTTTTATTTGGATTTGACCGTAAATACATATTAAATGCATACTTCATTACTTGGATAAAAGACCAACTGATTTTTAAGTGTTTCTATAAGCTTGTTCATGTATTATATAAATGAGAATTGAGTTACTTCATCCAATGTTCAGATTTCTGTTCTGGAAATGTATGCAAATTAGCACATATTTAAGTAGATGTCTCATTTGCATATTTAAACATTAGCTTTCAGAGAACTTTTATTGAAAAAGTATTGTCTTAATCTAAGTAATCAACAGGGGATGTGTCATGCTGATATCGTTTTTTTCTTTTTACCCTATTCACCTACCATGATAGTGCTGTCATCGTTAGGTGAAGGAAGAAAATGCAAATTGAACTTGCTCGATTAACCAATACTGTGTGGAGGGCCACATAGAGTATATTTTGAGAGACAAGCCGAGGGCCACTTAAAATCTGTCCGCGGGCCGCAATTGGCCCCCGGGCCGGACTTTGGACATGCCTGATCTAAAGTGTTTGTAATTTGGAAAGTATATATACTAGCCCTCTGAGGGGAAATTCATGCTATATCATCTATTAGAGATTCACACGGCACCAGCACAGTGTGACTTAATTTGATGCATATTTTGGCACATAATGCTGTCGTCTTACCTCCACTGTCACACACTTACCAACAATGCCAAGGCAACGGTCATGAGGACTGCTGACCCAGCCATTCCTAATAGACCAATGAGCTGGAGGGACCTCCTGCCTGCACGCTCCACCACAAACAACTGGACACACAGAGAGGGAGAAATTAGCATTTTAAAATGGAGAAGTGAAATGTTTAACGTATTTTATACCTCAAATGTCAACATCTTTTTTTTGCCATGTTTTTAGCCGGGGGGGTTCCTATCTGGAGGAAACCCCAGGGGAGCACGGGGAGAACATGCAAACTCCACACAGAAAGGCCCTTTTGACGAGCCCACCTGGGCAGTAGGCACTGAGGACATGGGGATGGGGACACATCCTCAGTGCCCACAGCATCCCAGGCAGGAATCGAACCCAGGACCTTCTTGCTGTGAGGCGACAGCGCTACCACTGCGTCACCGTGCCCCTTAAATGTCAACATCTTCCTCCTTGGACTTACAGAAACCACAGTGAAGGCGGTGTTGACCACGCCGAGCCCGATGGCGGCATAGACAGACTGAGACACTCCTGCTCGCTCAAAGATCCCAGTGGAGTAGTAGATGACCTACAGCGGACCACAGAGACAACTTGTTTAGTTTCAGAACAAAACTGAAAGACTCAAACACGTTCTTTTGATTGTGTACATTGTCTGGCTCTCATTCATCTGGCATTGAAGTAAGATGTAACAGTTTCCAACCCTAGAGAGGCCATTTACACCTGGCATTAACATGCGTTTTCTGTCATCAGATTGCAATCTGGGTTGATTGCAGATTGCAATCTGATCACCTAAAATGGGTGTCCTCTCAATCCGCATACAGTTGCTGTATCCAGATTGAGAGGACACATTGCATTTACACTTGTGTTCAATGCGTACACAATGCGTCCCTGACCACCTCCGGAGGTGGTTTGGCCGATCAGATTGCAATCCGTCTTCAATGTGTCTTGGGGGGCGTTTACACCTGTACTTTCAAGTGGCCAAGTACAATCTGATTGCAATCTGATGACAGAAAACGCATGTTAATGCCAGGTGTAAATGGCCTCTCTTTGTCCCTTTGACTTACAGCGTTGATTCCAGACAGCTGCTGCGAGAGCTGCAGCATGATAGTGATGAAGATGGGCTGGAGGTAGAGAGGGGGGAGCGGAACAACTCAGGGATGGTCACCTTCTTCTCCCTCATCATCTGCTGGCTCTCCTCCTTCATCTCCTGTATGGCTGCACTCACCTGCTTCGCTAAGACTGGGAGCAGGGAAAAAAAGCAAAAAACAAACAGGATTTCAACTTGGTCATAATCATAATGCCATAACACAAGAACCAGCTGCTCAGGTATAACAGCAAAGGGTGAATTCCTTAACACAGGTGCAAAACAGTTATTGGTTGGTTGGTTCTCCTTCTGTTTGTGGGCTCACAATTACCTGTCCAATGTTCATGTGGTGTGTCCAAGTTGGTGGTCCTGTATCACCTGGACTGGGTAGTTGTTTATTAGTTTGTTAGCCTGTTAGCTTGTTTTATTCTGGATTGGGCTTCTAAATGTGTTTTTCCTCGGATTTTGGCACAAGGGATAGTAACATCTTGTCCTGTGTATTAATTAATAGTATTGATAATCTCAGATATGTATTAAAAACACAAAAATAATACACAGAATTAAATTAAACTTCCTGATATTCCTGTTCAATTGCAATTCTGTCTCCTGTAGACCCCCCCCCCCCCCCCCCCCCCCACAAGTCCAATTCCTCAGTTTAATTGATGAGTTCACCCCTGCATGCTGACCTCATCTCTCCATCCTCTGAGGCAGCTCTCAGTGAGGCTTCTTGACTCACAGTCTGCAGCACAGCATCCACAGCCTCTGACCTGCTCTCGTACGACTCCAGACTCTGGCACAGAGAGATGGCACCGCCCTGCGTCGGGCTGGTAACGCGACAGCACGGAGGCAAACTGGGGAGGAATCCAACCCACTTGTTGTCCGGCGACCTCAAAGCGACAACAGCTGGCACGACAGGAGCCTGTGGAGAGTGACGGGCAGAACAGTTAAGGACAGACGCTAATCTTGTGACACTTACTCCTGTGTCTGTTTTATCTGTCTTGCTTTATGTGGTCGTGCTACAACACCATTGGTACAAATTATATATTCGATTTGATTGAACTGTAAAATGCATAATGATCGGTGCATGAACAACATCTACCAGATAAATGAGATGATATATATGAGAAATGACCTTTGCTTATTTGATTCATCGTAGTTTGTAAACATTAACCATGTTTTCTCCAAAATGGGTATGGCTTCTAAGAATGAGTTTATGACTGTATAAACAACCCAATAAAGAACACTATTGATCACTACTTAAAATGTGTAGTCTTGCTGTAGTGTTGTGACCACTATACAAACAATAGTAGGCTATCTCTAGTAAAGCAGTAGTGTTTTGACAGCTTCTTCCACTAACAACAAGCAGCAAAATGATGCTTGAGTACTACTGGAAACTACTGTTTTGCGACAGAACTGCCGTGAGTACCACAGGAGTAGTCTCACATGATGTCAGGCCTACATCCATGCTCCTACCTGGTGAATAGAAGTGATTCATTCTGCGGAGAAGTTGCAGCATCTTCTCTGACCAGACAAGCTGCTGGTCATTTGGACTGGCTGCTGCTGCAGGCAGACAACTGCTTGTCTGTGAACAAGCGAGTTACTAGTCCAGAATTGCCCAAGTCCAAGTCAGTGGATGAGTCGACTCGACTGATAGTTACACACTGACATTCAAGAACAACAACAGATATTATATCATAACAAAACTGATACGTGTCTAGGTGTACTGTCTACTCTATTCCATATTTGGCCTCTTCTTCTGCCTTATTTTGCGGTAGACTGGGAGTGTTACTGCCTTCCACAGACAGGATAACGCAGGCTACTTCATTTGATCTTGGATTGTGCAGTATTTTCTCTCTCCAATTCAGTCTTTTCCCTTCCCTTTTAAACGAAAATACAGTAACTCATTTCATTGAAATCCCATTTCAACTGATTCCTTTCTGCTGAATAGTTACTAGTTAATATCAACTTCTAATCACCTACGGCTGGCACTGCTTGCTAACGCCAAAGAACTTTTATGGAAAGAAATGGCAGCTCCATATTGCCCCATCGCCATATTGCCCCATCGCATTCGGTTTCCAAAAATGGCCGGAGTGACGTCTCTTTCCTTCCACGCTCTTTGCTTTCTTCTTCTTCTTCTGTTGGGTTTTATGGCGGTTATAGCATCCTTAAATGGTGCATTACCGCCACCTACTGTATCTGCCCTCCACAGGTGAAAGATTTCAATTATATGCCAAAAATAAAAAATAAAGTGTCCACCCAACGTGCTCCAGATCATAATACATTATTGTCCATACTATCACTCAATTGTCTGAGTTTGCACAAAACTTTTGTGCAAAAGCATCCCTCAGTATTTTATCAATCTCTTCTCTTCTTCTTCTTCTTCTTCTTCTTCTTCTAGCGTTTTATGGCGGTTGGCAAACAACTTATGGTGCATTACCGCCACCTTCTGAAATGGAGTGTGGATCAGAATGGCTTTCTGAAACACTACACTATCCTGACTATATTCTTCTACAGTCCAGTTTCTTCTAGAAATAAAAATATATCCCTATATCCCACATTCCCTGAATTCAACTGCAATATTTCTTTTAAATCTAGCTTGATACGATTGCTCTCCAATCTGTTGTTGAGTATCTGTCTTTCCTGTTGGTAGTATGGACAATCAATCATTACATGTTCTACGGTTTCCTGCCTATCGCAATATTTTTTTATCAATCTCTATTGCTAACGCTAGCTAGCTTACAGCCTCCAGTAATAAAAATCCTGCCGGAAGCGCGCTGATTGGTCTGACCAGGCTCGCCTAACCCGCTCTGGTTTAAATAGCCTCTCTCGCCGGTCAGCTGCAGGCATTCTACAGGACACCTGAAGAAGACAGTCACTTCTGCAAGCAGCTCCCTACAGCTCGATTTCGTGCAAGAAGCAAAATACAGCTCGACTTTTCAACTACATTTCGACGGTTTTATCTGTAAAGATAAACAATTTGTCATGGAGCAGGTGAGTGAGACACATGTGTAGCTGCATTTTGGACGTTTCAACACATCTAGGCTAATTAAATTGTAGAAGTGCGTTGCATCGTCCAAACGGCATATTTTTCGATTTGTGCAGCGTTTATACTCAGGTTTTGTGCGCGCAATTTGAAAATGTGCATTAAACAGGTGGATGGAAGTTTATTTTGCCTGCATTCTACTGTAGATGGAAGGATGCAGTTGTACTTCGTGCAAGCAGCAAGATATATCTCGAAGGTTAGACGACGTTTATCTTTAAATATCAACACTTTCTCACGGAGCAGTTGCGTGATACACATGTTTAGCTGTATTTTTGGACGTTTCAACACATCTAACGCTAGACTAATTCAATTTTGGAAGTGCTCGCCCAGTATCATCGTGCAAAGTGCATGGTTTTTGATTGGAGAATAACGTCAGGTTTGTTCAAAATGCAACTTTTGCACCTACCTCTACCAACCTTTTTGCGCCATTTTGAGGTTTTTCGGCTCTTGCAGCGTTTCTAGCAGGTTTTGTGTGCGCAATTTGAAAATGTGCATTAAACAGGTGGATGGGGGTTTTCCCCCAAAATGATAGCGGCTGCCCGCAGTGTCGGCCGGCGCCACGAGGGGGCAGTACCCGATCACTTCATTCAACTATGTCTGTGTTTTACCAAAAGAGATGTTGACACAGGGGGCTATCTGTTTAATGTAGCCTACTTTCATGTACTTTATTTTGAGTGATTTTAATTTATTCAGGCTAAATTAACTTTGTATGTGCTTCTCTGTGTATAGCCTACTGTGGATGTAACATGTGGAAAGGGTTTATTGTGAGGAAGATGTAGCTGCTGCGTAGCTGAAATGTCAAAATGCAGTGGAAGTGTTTGTCATTGTGCTGTTGTCTTTCCTCATCAGACTCAGAGACGTGCCAGGAGGCCTAATGATGGCTCCTTCGTCCTGCGGCGCTGTTCATGTGGCTGGACCAGGATGACCAGTGCCAGAGGCCTGGTCATCCATCAAGGCAGGAAGCAATGCCAGGTAGAGAACACACGCGCACGCACACACACACACGCAAACACACACACACACACACACACACACACACACACACACACACACACACACACACACACACACACACACACACACACACACTCTCTCTGTCTGTCTGTCTGTCTGTCTCTGGTCACCCTATGTGTTGAGAAAAGCTGCCATATCCTGACAGTATTTTTTTGACTTTTCTTTGTTTTGAATGGTTCTTCCTAACAGCTTAGGGGCACAGAACAGTAACATGTGTGGTGTTGAACTAGCTAGCAGTATGTTGTATGCATGTTTGACTCTGGGTGACATTTAACTGTACTTGGCTCCTTCAGAAGAGCAGACCAGTCCAAGTCAACCGAAAACGGGTTCAACCCGTCCATGGTCAAGTCCAGGTGGAAGCACGGGAAGAGCCGCTGCCCCCGGTGGCGGAGGGGGAAACAGCTGACGTGGCCATGAAGCACGATGAGACGGTCATAATGGATATTGATGAACCCGATGGAGACATGCCACAGCTCTGCTCGGAATATGTCAAAGACATTTATGACCATCTGCACCTCCTTGAGGTAAGTCATGCTCCTTACTTTGCTTTTGATTGATTGATGGATTGATGGATTGATTGATTGATTGATGGATGATTAGTTTATTTATAATCTAATACCACCCAGATGAGTTTATTTTGAGCTGCTCTTCTCTTTCTTCGGATGTGACTGTGTATTTTATATGACCATTTGGTTGTGTCTCCACACAGGAGCAGCAGGCTGTGCGGGCTGACTATCTGCAGGGTCACCTCATCAATGAACGCATGCGAGCCGATCTAGTTAACTGGCTGATCCAGGGTCACTACAACTTGGGGCTGCAGCAGGAGACTTTGTATCTCACCATTGCCATCTTGGACCGTTTTCTACAGGTAGGCTACAAACTGTTTTAAAAAGGTTTCTGGTTTCGCTTTCTGTCAACTATGTTTCTGTGAACTAGCTAACACTCTTTTTTAATGTGTTGCAGGTTAAGCAAGTGGCTCCCAATAAGCTGGAGCTTGTTGGTCTGGCCGCCATGCTGCTGGCCTCGAAATACGAGGAACTGCGCATCTCCAGGCCAAAGGTGAAGGAACTTGCCTCCATGACCAAAAACACCGTCACAGGGCCACAGATTCGCCAAGTGGAGCGGATCATACTGAGGACCCTACATTTTGACCTTGGACGCCCTCTGCCAACACACTTCCTGAAGAGGGCTTCAAAGGCTGCACAGGTGAGTTTGTCTACTAAATAGTTACAACAGTTACACACACACACACACACACACACACACACACACAATGAATAGGATTAATTTGGGCTGGTTACCAGGCTAGTACTTTATGACTGTCTTGTGTCTGTCTAGTCCTCTCTAGAGACGCACCTGCTGGCAGAATACCTGATGGAGTTAACCCTGCCAGACTACGAGATGGTGCATTACCGGCCCTCGGAAGTAGCTGCTGCTTCGCTCTGCCTCGCCCAGCTGCTGCGTGAACGCCGCTCATGGGTGAGTTTATACTGAAGTTTATAGGGCTTCATATGGAGGCCAAGGTTGACTGAAGCAAGTAAACATGAGTTCATACGGTAAATGATGTGATTTAAAGAATCAACCAACACATGAGTGATTTGATCTCTCCTCTCTTGTTGCAGTCTCCCACAGACCAGCACTACTCGGGTTACGATGACGCCCACCTCAGACCCATCATGCGGCGCATCACCGGAAATGTCGTGGCTGCGAATCAGGGAGAACCAGGGTTCAAGGTGAGCTGGTTGCCAACAGTGCAGTGTCGATAAGATGAAATGTTTTGTGTGTTTGTGTGTGTGTGTGTGTGTGTGTGTGAGTGACCTAATCTAATGCCTTGTATGTCCCTCCAGGCAATCAGGGAGAAATACGCCAGCTCAATCCTGCATCAGTCCCGTCCTTGAGGTCACTGGGTGTTTAGACCCTGAACCGATGGAGACCCTCCGGGAGACACCCTCCCGCTGGTGGGTCGTCAGTGGTGTCCAAATCACTGCCCCTCCCCTCCTCCTGGCTTCCAGCTCAGCTCCTCTCTCCTGCTCCATAGCCAGCAAGAGGCTCTCTCTGCTGCCTCCCCCATCCTGCGAGCTGCTGTCTTTCTCTCCTTCCCCGTTATTCCCAAGGCTGTGAGCATTCTCCCTACCGACTGGGCAGGGAATCCTCTGCAGCCGACTTCGACCGGGAACAGCCATGCTCGCCATCCTTTTAGTGTATTGACTTTCTGCTCAGCTGTTCCTGCTAGCGTGGCCCCTAGCACTTTGTCGAGGTCTTCGTCTAGTTGGTTCCATTCCTTGGTGTTGCTCATCTCGGGCATTTTGATTCGTTCCCTCGCAGGGCAGGTTTGGCTCTCTGGAGAGGTATCAGGTGGATTCCACCTGAGGACTTGAGGTGACACAGGTACTGAGAGATCTCCAGTGCTGTGGGACACTTCCTGCCTGGAGTTCTCCTGCGTCTCACCAGGTGCTGCCGCTGTGCGCTGCACCTGTGTCCCCCCTTTCCCACATGTGGACATATTCCAATGTAAATAGTTTTTGAAAATGGGTAATTAGTTACAGTTGCTAGTTACTTTTCTCAAAAAGTAATTTAATTACTTTAGAGTTACTAGTTACTTCAAGTAATTAGTTACTAGGGAAAGTAACTTCTGCGTTACTCTTAAGAGTCTGCTTTGATTGTCTTATTAATGTACACATTATTTTAGTGTTGTTGTGGCACAGTGTTCGACAAGACATACTGTCAAATTGTCTTATTAATGTACAGATTATTTTACTGTTGCTGTTGCACAGTGTTCGACAAGACATACTGTTAAATTGTTTTATTAATGTACACATTATTTTAGTGTTGCTGTGACACAGTGTGCGACAAGACATACTGTCAAATTGTTTTATTAATGTACACATTATTTAGTGTTGCTGTGGCACAGTGTGCGACAAGACATACTGTCAAATTGTTTTATTAATGTACACATTATTTTAGTGTTGCTGTGACACAGTGTGCGACAAGACATACTGTCAAATTGTTTTATTAATGTACACATTATTTAGTGTTGCTGTGGCACAGTGTGCGACAAGACATACTGTCAAATTGTCTTATTAATGTACACATTATTTTAGTGTTGCTGTGACACAGTGTGCGACAAGACATACTGTCAAATTGTTTTATTAATGTACACATTATTTTAGTGTTGCTGTGACACAGTGTGCGACAAGACATACTGTCAAATTGTTTTATTAATGTACACATTATTTAGTGTTGCTGTGGCACAGTGTGCGACAAGACATACTGTCAAATTGTTTTATTAATGTACACATTATTTAGTGTTGCTGTGGCACAGTGTGCGACAAGACATACTGTTAAATTGTCTTATTAATGTACACATTATTTAGTGTTGCTGTGGCACAGTGTGCGACAAGACATACTGTCAAATTGTCTTATTAATGTACACGTTATTTAGTGTTGCTGTGGCACAGTGTGCGACAAGACATACTGTTAAATTGTTTTATTAATGTACACATTATTTAGTGTTGCTGTGGCACAGTGTGCGACAAGACATACTGTTAAATTGTCTTATTAATGTACACATTATTTAGTGTTGCTGTTGCACAGTGTGCGATAAGACATACTGTTAAATTGTTTTATTAATGTACACATTATTTAGTGTTGCTGTGGCACAGTGTGCGACAAGACATACTGTTAAATTGTCTTATTAATGTACACATTATTTAGTGTTGCTGTGGCACAGTGTGCGATAAGACATACTGTTAAATTGTCTTATTAATGTACACATTATTTAGTGTTGCTGTGGCACAGTGTGCGACAAGACATACTGTTAAATTGTCTTATTAATGTACACATTATTTAGTGTTGCTGTGGCACAGTGTGCGATAAGACATACTGTTAAATTGTCTTATTAATGTACACATTATTTAGTGTTGCTGTGGCACAGTGTGTGATAAGACATACTGTTAAATTGTCTTATTAATGTACACATTATTTAGTGTTGCTGTGGCACAGTGTGCAATAATACATACAGTACTGTCAAATTGTCTTATTAATGTACACATTATTTAGTGTTGCTGTGGCACAGTGTGCGATAAGACATACAGTACTGTCAAATTGTCTTATTAATGTACACATTATTTAGTGTTGCTGTGGCACAGTGTGTGATAAGACATACTGTTAAATTGTCTTATTAATGTACACATTATTTAGTGTTGCTGTGGCACAGTGTGCGATAAGACATACAGTACTGTCAAATTGTCTTATTAATGTACACATTATTTAGTGTTGCTGTGGCACAGTGTGTGATAAGACATACAGTACTGTCAAATTGTATCTTAATGTACACATTATTTAGTGTTGCTGTGGCACAGTGTGTGATAAGACATACAGTACTGTCAAATTGTATCTTAATGTACACATTATTTAGTGTTGCTGTGGCACAGTGTGCGACAAGACATACTGTCAAATTGTATCTATCATTGTACCTGCATGGGATACTTGAACATTTGCTTATTGGGGAGGCTTATAGCCTACTCAAGGTCATTAGTCTCTGGGGCTCTGGCTGCAGCTGCAGCGTGTGGAACATTTTCTCCAGGCAGGGAGGTGGCTTCTCTCTCTGGACTAGAGGTCTAAGGATCAGAAAGCGGATAATCCTATGAAGTTGTCCATTATTTTCATGTCCTAAAGTAACTAGTAACTAGTCCAGTTACTATTTCAGTAACTAATTGAGTTAATACATTTGAAAAAGTAATTAGTTAAATTACTAGTTACTGCAAAAAGTACTTAAGTCCCAACACTGCTCCAATGTAAATAGTTTTGTAATGTGTTTGTAATTGTATTGTATGAGTCACTATTCCCTGCCCTGTTTGTAAATTTGTAAATATATATTTATTTAAAATTTATAAATAACTTGTTGAATTCACTAATTTGATTGACTTTGTTTGGATTTTTTTAAAGGCCATTTTAATTTATTTATTAAATTCCTAAAAACATGGTGAAAATGTGTTTCTTTTTTATAACTTTTGACAGTATTTTCTGTTTGATAGATAAAAGGAGATTACCTCTGTAAAAACCCTTGGCTCTAATATGTCAACTAAATGAAATAAGAATTTTGAACCTGGCTTCATCCAATGTTCAGATTTCTGTTCTGGAAATGTATGCAAATTAGCACATATTTTAGTATATGTCTCATTTGCATATTTAAACATAAGCTTTCCGAAAACTTTTATTGAAAAAGTAGCCTATTGTCTTAATGTAAGTAATCAACTGGGGATGTGTCATGCTGATAGTTTTTTTCTTTTTACCCTATTCACCTACCATGTCATACCATGTCATACCATGTCTCACTTTCATTTTGGGGTGTTATGGCCATTTTTTTTAACTTTCCAATGTCCATTAGACTCCCCATAATACACAGGTAGGTTGGAGTGATCTAACACCCAATAACAAACTGATTTTCCAGACAATGATTGCAGTTTAGTCAGTATTGTAGAGACATATACATATCAATTTGTTTCCAATCCAAGTTTCCAATGCTGCTCTGGTCTGAGGTCTGTCTGGTCTGGTGAGAACTCTGTGAGCTCTCCCTCACCTGTGCCTAATTACGTCGCCACCAAGTGTCTAAAAATAATATTGCAAGATAATCTAAATAAAATAATATGACATGCCATTGATGCCAACAACAAACATAAATGGCTCCTACAGTAAGGTTACCCCCAAAGTGCACATATACATTTACAGAATCAAATTGTATATTATCAGCTTGATTTTATGAATTCAAACATACCTCCTGGAACACACGCTACATGAGCCACGCATTTTAGACTTCCATTGTTACCACTCTCTCTTCTATATCACTCTGAGCCCAATGAGTACACCAGGCCCAGGCTCACCCAAACAGCCTAACAACCCCAACCATGGCTCCTGCAAGACAGGGCCAGGAGTCATCACAAACGCTCACATGTTATCAGATGGGGGACCCTGGGACAAAGGCTTATCCAATGGGGGTCTGTGGTCTAATTTGTCAGTTTAGGGGTCCTTGACGTGCAACGGTTTGAGAACCACTGCTCTATATTGTTACACAGACTGCTAGAGAAGCAGTGTCAGTTATAAACATTTTCCCTTCACTTTCCCATGAACTTGACAATGAGCACGTCTTCCAGTGGAAAGCCAATTAGGAACATACAACTGAAGTTGAAAGGACAGCAAACACCACGACTGTGTTTTTAATCAATGATTTATAAGTGATTGTATTGATCAGAATAATGGACACTTAAAAACATTTAAAAAGTGAAGTCATGAAAATCGACTATTTTCTTCGCACCCCCACATATTGGTCCAGCTGTACCATTAGCCTCCATTCTATGGCGATACTAACTTCACGACTGTAGCTCACTGTAAACTGAGCGGACAGTGCCGGTAAGGCATGGTGTATCTTGGTTATGTGGGGGGGATGTGGCAAATGAGAAAACTCCAGAAAAAGTGGAGTATCCCTTTAAGCTTATGGTGTGAGGTGTGTTTGTTGTTATGCTTACTGGTGCTGTGGATACAAATGGTGTCAAAGGGTTGTGCTGAATCTGTACCTTTTTCATTTCAGATTGATTTTTATATAAAGTGCTATACAACAACAATTAAACAATACAATATTATAGTGGTAACAGTAGGCAATAGTCGTAGCAATAACACCAGGATGAGTACTAAGATCTATTTTAACATGGGAACAAACTCAACAGAAATTCAGGTTTAGTTTTCTAAAGCTGGAATAACAAAGCATTGTATTGCAAAATAAATGAAAAACCTTTTAATGTTTTTATTTTACTTGGTACTTATCATTTTGTGGCTCACTCACAAATAACACAGTTTAATTAGTTTAATTACACAGTTGTTGATCTCATGGCTTATGAGAGTGTTGTGGAGTTAAATAACCTAGGCATACATTTTCTAAGGGAAACACAAGTTCATATAAACAAGACAGAATTGTTATTTTTTTTTAATATATTTTACATAAGATAAAGTTACTAGTATCTAGTATATAAAGAAAATAACTATAAAAAATAAAGTTCTATAATATACAGTGACATGAAGAATAATTATTAGTTACATGGCAGAATTAATAAGCTATACAGAACACATTTTGAAGCAAGAGTCCATTTCATGTGTGCATTTGCACTAAGGCCTAGATTACAGATCCTACCTATGCAGAAGGGCTTTACATTGCCCACAAACCAGATCAATACATGCATCAAATCAGTCTGTGTGAAACAATGAAACATGACAGTGGATTGGTTCAAACAATGAAACATGACAGTGGATTGGACAAACACAAGACAGTGGTCACCTCTTATATCTAATCTTGGGGAACTGCAGGCAGCAAGTTTACCGGTTGCTTGGCAACACCTGGTAGTGCAATCCTGAGGGAACCTTTTTTTTGTTGGTGGAGACAGATAACACAAAAATAATCTGTCGTCTCTAAATGACTTAAAAATGACTTGATTAGATCACTTGATGAACAGCTTTTACAACTGATACCAAAGGAACATCACACTGGAGGTCGTGCTGTTACGGGATATCAGCACGGCTGTGACTATCTGTTACGGGATATCAGCACGGCTGTGACTATCTGTTACGGGATATCAGCACGGCTGTGACTATCTGTTACGGGATATCAGCACGGCTGTGACTATCTGTTACGGGATATCAGCACGGCTGTGACTATCTGTTACGGGATATCAGCACGGCTGTGACTATCTGTTACAGGATATCAGCATGGCTGTGACTATCTGTTACAGGATATCAGCACGGCTGTGACTATCTGTTACAGGATATCAGCACGGCTGTGACTATCTGTTACAGGATATCAGCACGGCTGTGACTATCTGTTACAGGATATCAGCATGGCTGTGACTATCTGTTACAGGATATCAGCATGGCTGTGACTATCTGTTACGGGATATCAGCATGGCTGTGACTATCTGTTACAGGATATCAGCATGGCTGTGACTATCTGTTACAGGATATCAGCATGGCTGTGACTATCTGTTACAGGATATCAGCATGGCTGTGACTATCTGTTACAGGATATCAGCACGGCTGTGACTATCTGTTACAGGATATCAGCACGGCTGTGACTATCTGTTACAGGATATCAGCACGGCTGTGACTATCTGTTACGGGATATCAGCACGGCTGTGACTATCGCCGGCGGTGGCGTAAAAACTATTCTACTGAAACTGACGTCTACTATTTGGCTGATCTTTGGTGCCAGCCAGGTGATGTCACCACCTGTAGTTGTACTCTAAAGAAGGTGACAAAATATCAGCCAATAGCAGATGGCGATCTTAGTAGCAGGCTTTTACCATTAGATGTCAGGCTTTACACAGATTTGGGTTTGTGGTTTACCGGTAGTTACTCTTTAAATTCAGAATTTTAGTTCAAACTTGTAGCCAACTGTTTCCTGTGGCTACAAGAATGAATGCGTACAGAGCTAACAAGCCAATATGGGGACTACATCTCCATTCCCTTTTCCTTAGTATAAACTAAGATAGAGGTGTGCATTTGGGGGAGGGGGGGGGGGTTAGGGAGTGTTAGCAGTGTTGCTGTCAGTCTTTTTGGGCAAATACTCTCGTCAGCTGGCAATAGGCTATTTATTAAACAGTTATGATGTAGCCAAACTGTGTCCTGAGTCGCTCAGTTTTGCAGCTATTGTCCAAAGTCGGACAGCTACGGTTAGCTACTGTTCTGACCAGGTAATGTTTACAACCAGGTTAATGGTATAAAACTCAAGTTTAACTTCTCATCTTTCTACCAATATATCGGTTTATCATTCACTTTACATTTGTCTTTACCAGAGTCAGAAAAAGGACGCGATCGCCGGTCACTTAGCATGGCGCTAGGCTAGCCCTGAGCTGCTCACCTGGCGTCATGCGAACGTAAATAAAGCAGTTAAGGCGTTAGCAGTCATTTGTGGAACATAGCTCAAGCTCGTCCCGCCACTTTCTCTCATCAGAGTCCATTTCCTCGACTATTTGGACAGTTCAATGGCCAGGTACTCATGTGACATTTGACATGTAGATTGACTCATAGTCTATAAAGTAATTCCGCAACACTCGCTGTTCGCTGAAATGAATACCTCACGAAAAGACCGGAAAGTGCATCAGACTGGATGTGACCGACTAAAGACAATTAGAAGTGGAGGGTGACTGACACAGTGACGTTAGTATCTTCTCCCTCTGCTCTGCATACAGTATAGGATCTAGTATCTCCCCTCCATTGGGCCCCACAGACAGACAGGGTGCCTAGATGGGACTCTCCGCCGGAGGGTAGTTCCTCCTCACCCGGGCTTTTCTGCTCTCCTGTTTCAGCTTCAGAGTGCGGAGCTTCTGCTGCCGGCGCTTCTCTCGGTACCACAGGTGCTCGCAGTAGTCGTCCGCGCTCAGACTGTTGCTCCCCACCATGTGCATGTCCTTGTAGCTCCTGGGAGGAAGCTGGGGGTGGTGCTGCTGGAGCAGCCAGGAGTTCCTGTGTGCCGCCGGTGTGTTAGGGGGGCCCGCCTGTCCGAGCAGCAGCCCAGCAAAGCCCACCCCTCCTGGGTGGACCCTCCCCGGCAGGATGGGTCCTCCTGTGGCCGGGTGCAGGCTGTGGTTGGGGATGACGTGCAGCCGGTATCGGGCCAGCACTTGGCTGTAGGAGTGCTCCTGGCTGCTGCAGGTGTAGAGGCCCGTGTCGCCCGGCTCCAGGCGTTGAACCAGCAACCCTCGCTTCATGTGGAGGGAGCGCTCATCATCGCTCAGAGGAAGCTGAACGCAGAAAGAGGACGGGACAAAGAGATGAAGGAGGAGTGTGACTGTCCCAAGTCTTTGATCATGTATATGATGTATATGATGTATATGATGTAGTGTACATGTACAGCAGTGGTTCTCACAGTGGGCTCCGGGGACCCCCAGGGGTCCTTGAGGGGGTTCCAGGGGGTCCCCAGAAAAAAGGCGAATCATTTATTTTCACTATAATTCCATCCATAAGTAACACAATGACAGAATGTGTGACTATTTTGGTGATGGGTTTCATACACTTTCTGTAATAAAACATCTAAAAGCAAAAATCGTATCACATGGGAGACCCTGACACAAAATCTTTTCAAATGTCTGTCAGTTTAGGGGTCCTTGATGTGAAAAAGTTTTAGAACCACTGGTATACAGTATGATGTATACAGATCCTTTCCAAAAAAATTGAATATCATGGAAAAGTTAGTTTTTTCCCATAATTCCTTTCAAAAAGTGAAACTTTCATAGATGATAGATTCATTACATACAAAGTGAAATATTTCTAGCCTTTATTTGTTTCATTTTTCATAATTTTGGCCTACAACTCCAGAAAACCCCCAAAACAGTATTTCAAGAAATTAGAATAGTGTGAAGAAAATCAGCAGTTACTTCTCAGTTATGACTGACTCCAGCCTCAGTCCACTCCCTCTGAATCTCTGCCAAATTTTTGAATCGTCTTTGCTTGACAATCCGCTGAAGCCCACGGTCATCCATGGTATTTCCATGATATTCAAATATTTTGGAAAGGATCTGTATGCAGTATGATGTGGTATGTATATACCATCCTCTATCATCTCTTTTGAGACATGGGCCACTATGGGCAGAATATCAGCCCCACTCACCTGTCTGCTTTCCTGCGTGTGACTGAGAGTTTGCTGCTGGGTGTCCGTGTGCTGCAGCGTCCACCTGAGCTGGGCCATCGGCGAGCGGGGAAGACACTCCAGGAAGGTGGAGTTTCCCTCCACACCGTACACCAGCCTGGCCTCCACAGAGCCTGAGTCTGAAGCACAACATACTTACACAACATACAGATTTAGTTAGGCCTCGATATTCAGTATTCTATATTCTATATTCAGTCTATGTCCCCATCCACTGCAGTACACCAATTTTGTCTCCAGAGAGAATTTGAAAGAGAGCAAGAGAGAAACAAAGTTAAGTGTTTAGTATATTAAATAGGGTAAGTCTGACTCCGACAATGAAAGCTTGTGGGTTTGAATCTCCACCCCGGGCCTTTATTTTATTTTATTTTCAATTTTAACAATATGAAAAAAAAAAAAAAAGCTCAGACACAGGAAAGGAAAAGAAAGAAAAACATACATATAATATCAACAGTTATTATAATGTGGTGCTACCATCCATATAGGGTGCTTATGTATTTGTAAGAGATGTCGCCCATGGGGTCCCACACAAGGCGTCCAACAGTCAGGAAGGCAAGTCACCCACCGCCCCGACCTCGTTGAGGTAGGCTACAAACGGGTCCCAAATAGTTGGAATCTTTTTCAGTGAGTTGGTTCACCCCGGGCCTTTCTGCATGGCATGTTCTCGGCGTGATTGCGTGGATTTCCTCTCACAGTCTAAATATATGCTGTGTTTGTGGAGTATCGCAATGTATATCATCTAAAATGTCTAGTATGTATATGCTGCATGTAACCTATGTTGTGTGTAGTTTATGACTGTGATGATGCTATGTAAAGCCCTTTGAGACATGCTTGTGATAAGGGGCTGTAAACAGAACTGAACTGAACGGGTTAAAACAGAGGGAGGGAAGAAAAATATTTATCGTAACATTTATATACATTATTAAATCAAATCTAATAAACACTACTGCAGAGAAAACTGCAGTTGCTAAGTATACCCACTAGAGTGTGCCCTAGTACTAGTATGATCCTGGTCTCAGTACTATGAGATACCAGTCACGGAAATTCTGGTATGATTGCCTTTTATAGTTTTTAGTGAACTTATGTGTTTTCTTGTTTCCTTGGTTTAATTGAGCGTGTGTTTTCTATGGACTATGCATCTGCCAATAAAGGTTGATTGATTGATTGATATTGATTGTATATCATTTGAAAAAAGTGACACCCACTCTTGGAAAATGAATGAAAGCAGAAACTTAAACATAAAGGTTCTGTTTGTTCATTGATGGTCTTTGGTTTCTAATGATGTCATTAATGGCTGAAGAAAGTTCTATCTTTGAAGCAAACAGTTCATCCATTAGGAGACAGTGGAAGTCCTTACCGTCTTCTGTGATTGGACACTGGCTCCAGGGGTCTCCGTACTTCACATCCTGTCTCCGCGCGCGCCTGACACACACACACACACACACACACACACACACACACACACACACACACACACACACACACACACACACACACACACACACAGTTAGATCAAAGAGTACCTGTCTCAGATGCCTGTTATTATAATATAGTGTGTATTTTCATACGTGTATGTGTACGTGAATTTCATGCTTAGTATGAAATTCATGACATACATACAAACATACATACATGTGTGTGTGTGTGCGTGCATGTGTGGGTGTGTGCGTGCATGTGTGTGCATGTGTGTGCATGTGTGTGTGTGAGTGTGTGTGTGTGTGTGTGTGCATGTGTGTGCGTGTGTGTTGGAGCAGACAGTAGACTCATCAGTTAAGCGATTGCTGACAGAACATAATCAAGTTGCTTTTAGATCAAGTTGCATAACAGCATTAAATCCTGCTCCTGGCTGTTGCTCCTGGGTGTCTGCCTGCTCTTCAGAGGGTGAAAACATGGAGCTACTGTTATTCTGAATGAGGAACAACAGGCTATCAAAATACAGCGTGTTGTTTTAGCCGTGGTAAAGAGTGTTGTCATCTCTCTCTTCTCATATTTCAACCTCCCGTCCTCCTTCTCTGACACAAACTCCTCCAGCAGTGAAACCCCCCAGTCTCTTTACGTCTCGGAGATTGTAAAGTATCTGAAGGTCCCTCGACCACGCTCCCTCTCTTTCTTCATCCTTTCATCCGTGCCTCCCTCTTCCCTTGCATTGTTCTCCACATCAATCTCCTCTCTCTCCTCCTCCTCCTCCTCAGTCTTCAGTTAAGAGGGCCCACACACTATACAGGCCTGTCAAGCTGTCAATACCCAACGTGTTCCATAGATCAGTCAGTGGTAAGGTTTAAGGGACAGTCAAAGTGTTCCATAGATCAGTCAGTGTAGTTTAAGGGACAGTCAAAGTGTTCCATAGATCAGTCAGTGTAGTTTAAGGGACAGTCAAAGTGTTGCATAGATCAGTCAGTGTAGTTTAAGGGACAGTCAAAGTGTTGCATAGATCAGTCAGTGTAGTTTAAGGGACAGTCAAAGTGTTGCATAGATCAGTCAGTGTCGTTTAAGGGACAGTCAAAGTGTTCCATAGATCAGTCAGTGTAGTTTAAGGGACAGTCAAAGTGTTCCATAGATCAGTCAGTGTAGTTTAAGGGACAGTCAAAGTGTTACATAGATCAGTCAGTGTAGTTTAAGGGACAGTCAAAGTGTTCCATAGATCAGTCAGTGTAGTTTAAGGGACAGTCAAAGTGTTGCATAGATCAGTCAGTGTAGTTTAAGGGACAGTCAAAGTGTTCCATAGATCAGTCAGTGTAGTTTAAGGGACAGTCAAAGTGTTCCATAGATCAGTCAGTGTAGTTTAAGGGACAGTCAAAGTGTTACATAGATCAGTCAGTGTAGTTTAAGGGACAGTCAAAGTGTTCCATAGATCAGTCAGTGTAGTTTAAGGGACAGTCAAAGTGTTCCAT
>NW_028152227.1:2500-27500 GCF_964638095.1 Poromitra crassiceps | reverse complement strand
ACGCCCAGCGCCTGTCTATCACCGTCTATCACGGGCTAACCAACCACTTTAGGACCACCCCTCCTCCTTCCTCGGATGCTGATTGGTCCGCACCACTGGTGGAGACGAGGTAAACGCATATATGTGGCAGTATTGCGAGATGGATTTCTCGCGTGGATTGGACTACCCTGCACATTGTGGGAGTTCTATAGAAGTCTATTGGACTATCCTGCACATTGTGGGAGTTCTATAGAAGTCTATTGGACTATCCTGCACGTTGTGGGAGTTCTATAGAAGTCTATTGGACTATCCTGCACGTTGTGGTGGGAGTTCTATAGAAGTCTATTGGACTATCCTGCACATTGTGGGAGTTCTATAGAAGTCTATTGGACTACCCTGCACGTTGTGGGAGTTCTATAGAAGTCTATTGGACTACCCTGCACGTTGTGGGAGTTCTATAGAAGTCTATTGGACTACCCTGCACGTTGTGGGAGTTCTATAGAAGTCTATTGGACTACCCTGCACATTGTGGGAGTTCTATAGAAGTCTATTGGACTATCCTGCACGTTGTGGGAGTTCTATAGAAGTCTATTGGACTATCCTGCACGTTGTGGGAGTTCTATAGAAGTCTATTGGACTACCCTGCACATTGTGGGAGTTCTATAGAAGTCTATTGGACTATCCTGCACGTTGTGGGAGTTCTATAGAAGTCTATTGGACTATCCTGCACGTTGTGGGAGTTCTATAGAAGTCTATTGGACTATCCTGCACGTTGTGGGAGTTCTATAGAAGTCTATTGGACTACCCTGCACGTTGGGGGAGTTCTATAGAAGTCTATTGGACTACCCTGCACGTTGTGGGAGTTCTATAGAAGTCTATTGGACTACCCTGCACATTGTGGGAGTTCTATAGAAGTCTATTGGACTACCCTGCACGTTGTGGGAGTTATATAGAAGTCTATTGGACTACCCTGCACGTTGTGGGAGTTCTATAGAAGTCTATTGGACTACCCTGCACGTTGTGGGAGTTCTATAGAAGTCTATTGGACTACCCTGCACGTTGGTGGGAGTTCTATAGAAGTCTATTGGACTACCCTGCACGTTGTGGGAGTTCTATAGAAGTCTATTGGACTACCCTGCACGTTGTGGGAGTTCTATAGGAGTCTATTGGACTACCCTGCATGTTGTGGGAGTTCTATAGAAGTCTATTGGACTACCCTGCACGTTGTGGGAGTTCTATAGAAGTCTATTGGACTACCCTGCACATTGTGGGAGTTCTATAGAAGTCTATTGGACTACCCTGCACGTTGTGGGAGTTCTATAGAAGTATATTAGACTACCCTGCACGTTGTGGGAGATCTATAGAAGTCTATTGAACTACCCTGCACATTGTGAGAGATCTATATAAGTCTATTGGACTACCCTGCACATTGTGGGAGTTCTATAGAAGTATATTAGACTACCCTGCACATTGTGGGAGCTCTATAGAAGTCTATTAGACTACCCTGCACGTTGTGGGAGTTCTATAGAAGTCTATTGGACTACCCTGCACGTTGTGGGAGTTCTATAGAAGTCTATTGGACTACCCTGCACGTTGTGGGAGTTCTATAGAAGTCTATTGGACTACCCTGCACGTTGTGGGAGTTCTATAGAAGTCTATTGGACTACCCTGCACGTTGTGGGAGTTCTATAGAAGTCTATTGGACTACCCTGCACGTTGTGGGAGTTCTATAGAAGTCTATTGGACTACCCTGCACGTTGTGGGAGTTCTATAGAAGTCTATTGGACTACCCTGCACATTGTGGGAGTTCTATAGAAGTATATTAGACTACCCTGCACATTGTGGGAGCTCTATAGAAGTCTATTAGACTACCCTGCACGTTGTGGGAGTTCTATAGAAGTCTATTGGACTACCCTGCACGTTGTGGGAGTTCTATAGAAGTCTATTGGACTACCCTGCACGTTGTGGGAGTTATATAGAACTCTATTAGACTACCCTGCACGTTGTGGGAGTTCTATAGAACTCTATTAGACTACCCTGCATGTTGTGGGAGATCTATAGAAGTCTATTGGACTACCCTGCACGTTGTTGGAGTTCTATAGAACTCAATTGGACTACTCTGCACATTGTGGGAGTTCTATAGAGGTCTATTGGACTACCCTGCACATTGAAAAATGCACGTTGTGGGAGTTCTATAGAAGATCTATTGGACTACCCTGCATGTTGTGGGAGTTCTATAGAAGTCTATTGGACTACCCTGCACATTGTGGGGAGTTCTATAGAAGTCTATTGGACTACCCTGCACGTTGTGGGAGTTCTATAGAAGTCTATTGGACTACCCTGACACATTGTGGGAGTTCTATAGGAGTCTATTGGACTACCCCTGCACGTTTGTGGGAGTTCTATAGAAGTCTATTGGACTACCCTGCACGTTGTGGGAGTTCTAGACCCAGAAGTCTACTTGGACTACCCTGCACAATTGTGGGAGTTCTATAGAAGTCTATTGGACTACCCTGCACGTTGTGGGAGTTCTATAGAAGTATATTAGACTACTACCCTGCACATTGTGGGAGATCTATAGAAGTCTATTGAACTACCCTGCACATTGTGAGAGATCTATAGAAGTCTATTGAACTACCCTGCACATTGTGGGAGATCTATAGAAGTCTATTGAACTACCCTGCACATTGTGAGAGTTCTATAGAAGTCTATTGGACTACCCTGCACATTGTGGGAGATCTATAGAAGTCTATTGAACTACCCTGCACGTTTGTGGGAGTTCTATATAAGTCTATTGGGACTACCCTGCACATTGTGGGAGTTCTATAGAAGTATATTAGACTACCCTGCACATTGTGGGAGCTCTATAGAAGTCTATTAGACTACCCTGCACGTTGTGGGGAGTTCTATAGAACTCTATTAGACTACCCTGCACGTTGTGGGAGTTCTATAGAACTCTATTAGACTACCCTGCATGTTGTGGGAGATCTATAGAAGTCTATTGGACTACCCTGCAACGTTTGTTGGAGTTCTATAGAACTCAATTGGACTACTCTGACACATTGTGGGAGTTCTATAGAGGTCTATTGGACTACCCTGCACATTGAAAAATGCACGTTGTGGGAGTTCTATAGAGGTCTATTGGACTACGTAACCCTGCACATTGAAAAATGACCAAAGAGGGGTACTCACTCAGTGTGAGTACCCCTCTCACTCTCACTCTGCGAGTGAGAGTGTGCTGGTTGTTCAGTTGCAGCAGGCTATATATATACAGTGTTGGTTGTTCAGTACAAGGCCAAACAGTTGCAGCAGCTATATATATACAGTGTATGGGTCCTGGCCAGCTGCTGTCCCCATGTTGTTGTCATTGTTGTGACAGGCTGCTGGAAATGGCTTAGTTCCCTGCTTCAAAACTCCATGTCAATAAACACACAATGTACAGCTGATATCCTGTTCATTTGTGGCTTTCCTCCTTTTCCTGTCTTTCTTCCTCCCCTCCCTCTCCAGCCTGGGAGACGTCACAGATACAGATACATGATGCGTAGAATATGAACATTGCTGAACCAATATAAGTGGCATACGACATTTCTAGATATGTGAATATTAACGTTACACACGTCATCGAGAGGCTGCTACTGAAAGCGTGCGGTGGCCAGTAAGGGTATTGCGGTGTTCGGGGTGGATGGAGGGGTGTAAACACATGCCTTTCACAGCGGAGGGCAGTGTTCAATTCCCAGCCGAGTCTACATTTGAATCATAAATCACATTTAACATTTTGATATGCATGCCTGACCCAAACCATAATCCTACTCCTAACCTTCACCACGTTGTTTTACTTGACTAAACAGAACCAA
The DNA here is from genome assembly GCF_964638095.1 of Poromitra crassiceps. Lineage (NCBI taxonomy): Eukaryota > Metazoa > Chordata > Actinopteri > Beryciformes > Melamphaidae > Poromitra > Poromitra crassiceps. Next base: position 23,667 of record NW_028152227.1, on the reverse strand, counting down.
AGTTGCTAAAGTTGTTTTATTTGTGTTAAACGTTGGTGAGACGACGAGGTTTAAAAAAAATGAATCTCCGTTTTTTTTCAAATTGACATTGAGATTGTAGCTTTGCAGAAATGTAAAATGTCACATTCATGTTTTTTCCAGATGTTTTATATCAAATTTGTGTATTTATCCCTGACTGCAGACACGTCAAATGCCAAAGTTTTATTTTGGCGACTGAGTTTGCTCTCTCCGTCCTGCGTTCCATTAGCTCCATTTCCTCTTTCTCTCTCCTCTCCTCTCCTCTCCTCTCCTCTCCTCTCTCCTCTCCTCTCCTCTCCTCTCCTCCTCTCCTCTCCTCCCCTCCCCTCTCCTCTCCTCTCCTCTCCTCTCCTCCTCTCCTCTCCTCTCCTCTCCTCCCCTCTCCTCCCCTCTCCTCCCCTCTCCTCTCCTCTCCTCTCCTCTCCTCTCCTCTCCTCCCCTCCCCTCCCCTCTCCTCTCCTCTCCTCTCCTCCTCTCCTCTCCTCTCCTCCCCTCTCCTCCCCTCTCCTCCCCTCTCCTCTCCTCTCCTCTCCTCCTCTCCTCTCCTCTCCTCTCCTCTGCTCTCCTCTCCCCTGCTCTTCTTCTCCCCTCTCCTCTCCTCTCCTCTCCTCTCCTCTCCTCTCCTCCTCTCCTCCCCTCTCCTCTCCTCCTCTCCTCTGCTCTCCTCTCCCCTGCTCTTCTTCTCCCCTCTCCTCTCCTCTCCTCTCCTCTGCTCTCCTCTCCCCTGCTCTTCTTCTCCCCTCTCCTCTCCTCTCCTCTCCTCTCCTCCTCTCCTCCTCTCCTCTCCGCTCCTCTGCTCCTCTCCATTACCTTATTTAGAGGACCTTGGGAAATATGTGCCCTGCTATCTGTTTTTCTGCTCAGCAGAGTTATTCCAGTCAAATATGTTCCATTGGAAAGTATAACCATAAGCCTCACACAGTCCATCACATGGTACAGGGCCAACAGATGGGCACTGCGAGACAGAAAAACAAGCGCTCCTACTCAAGCTGTGTGTTTTTACCCATAAAAGTCCTGTGTGGCTGACAGTGTGCCTGGCAGTGTAGCAGGACCTTCAAGGTTCTTCAGACTGACGGGTGGAGTGAGTAGACTGAAGAGAGGTTCCCAGAATGATGGGTGGAGTGAGAAGACTGAAGAGAGGTTTCCAGATGTTAAGTCTCGGTTTCTCGTTAACTTTAAATTGACTGTTAACGAGTCTCTGAAAGCAATTAAAAAATTATCGCTTCGTGGAATCCATGGCCAAGTCCCCCCGGCCGTTGCACCACCTCCTCTGCCAATCTGGGGAGAGTTGGACACGCTTCCTCTGATACATGTGCAGTCGCCAGCCGCCTCTTTTCACCTGACAGTGAGAAGTTTCAGCGCAGGACGTACAGTAGTGCACGGGAGGATCACGCTACAGACACTGCCAATTGTGCCTGTATGGCCTCTATACTGAATTTAACGTGTAGTCATGGTGTTGTCTCTGTGTAACTACATGACATCATCCATTTCTTTGTGCACCAATGCCTTCAAGACAAATTCCTCTTTCTTTATTGTCCTCTGGTGACTCTGACTCTGATGGTAAAACTTCCACTTGAAAGAAGTTGATTGGCAGCTGCATCTCACCTGGAAGACAGTCAGCTCCTCCAGAATCATCTCCTCCGTGTCCCAGTTGTCTTTGATGACCGACACCGCCTTCACCACCTTCCCATCATCTGACGGGGGACAGAAGACAACAACACAGTCAATGCATTTACTGATGTCAATACAAACACATGTGCACGCACACGCGCACGCACGCACGCACACACACACACACACACACACACACACACACACACACACACACACACACACACACACACACACACACACACACACACACACACACACACAATACCAGGATGCTCCCTGATGATGATAATACGTATGATGATATGTATTTGGTTACTTATAATGATGATCGAGATGTTTTGGCTTCACTTGTGAGGAGCTGTCATCACGTCCATATTTGATAAAGTACTGCACAGAAGAGTGGAAAACGTTGCGTAGCAGTTACCATGGTAACCCAGGACACATTCTATAGCGGGTAACTATTGGTAACAGTGGAATCCAGAAAGCCAAACATGTGGCAAGAGAAACCTCAAACGGAATTTATGGCTAGTTCACATACCAGCTGTTACATTGAACACACACACACACACGCACGCGCACGCACACACACGCACGCGCACACACACACGCGCGCACACACACACACACGTGCATGCACGCTTACTGCAAGTACATGTGTTCCCACTTAAAACACACACTTGAACACACACATTCATACTGTATGTACATAAACATACACAGACATGCAGGCATCAACAGAGACAAACCCACAGGATCCACACACCAACACAAATAAAAAAAATTGACGTGTCTGCAAACCAGGGTTAGAATATTAAGGTCCATTTGAAACAAAATGCTGCGTTTCCTGGTTATATTTAGGCAACTAAAACAGCTTGGTTAAGTTAGGCTTATGGTTTGAGTCGGGGTTAAAAACAGGACATCAGCCATTCCACCCCATACCCCCTCACTTGTCAGCGGCTTATTTCAATTGGAACGTTTGGCATGTTCACTGCACGCAATTTGAACGTGGAAAGTCGTGTTATTTGTACACACATTGAAGCGAACGGGCTGCTAGAAACGTGATATGCAATGTATTTATAATGTATTATACCGTAAAGCTTTAATACTTTGACGTATTAAACCCGTCAAACGGGTCTGGCTACATGTTTTGGTGAATAAACGCCGGTCCCAAATAGACGCCGGGTATTTTTTGTATTACGGTATGTTTTTGTGTTGCGCTCAGACAGAATTCACAGTTACTTACGGTAATGGCGTGGGCAGTGTGTTGACTTCTGGTTTGGGAGGGGCAGAGGAGAGAGATGAGAGTGTACTAGGCTACTTTCTCCCCCCAGTTGTACACTTTGTTTCTACATAACCGACATGTTTCAAGTACTGCTATGCATACTGCATTGTTTGATGCTACGGACTACACAACATAAACATTCAAAACTCAGCCGCGGAGTCAACGTGTTAGACTGGTTTCTATAACGATACATGGGGAAAATGCTAGTCCCGGTTGGTTGGACGGTTGGTTAGCTGCTGCTAAATGCTAACGTTACTATAACGTTGCTATAATCAAACTGCTTCTTTCAATGAAACACAAACAAGTGAATGTGAGCGGTAGGCTAATGTTACTTGTTTTAAATACGGTAAGGCTGTTTGGCAGCTAGAGGGAGAAGAGGAGAGCAATGAACTGGTAGCGTAGTTGAGGACGACGACGACGATGATGGACATCAGTTTTGTTGCCATATTCATTTTGTTTGTTCCAATCCGTACTCTACAGTACTAGGCATGTTCAACACTGCCTGTTCGTACCTTCATGTATGTACTGTAAGTACTATCATACTGGTTTAAATAAGCAATTTGATACTTTCCAATCTTTGCTGAGCAAGAATTCTGTGCAGAAATAAATAAACGCCGGTCCCAAATAGACGCCAGTTCCTTATAGAAATATAAGGAAATAATATATGGAATTATAATTATATGGAAATAAGTTTTGGTAAATAAACGCCTGGGCTTTTATTTGAAGTTTTACGGTAATTATAATTGATCATGTATTTTGTTTCCAAATGCTGATATTCTACATCCCATGATTGCAGAAACGTACAATGTCGACATTTTATTCTCCTGACCAGACTGTATGTGCACCCACACACACACACACACACCCACACACACACACACACACACACACACACACACACACATGCACACCCGCATGCATCCACACACACACACACGTGCGCACGCACACACGCACATTGCACACACACACACACACACACACACACAAACACACGCATGCATGCACACACGCACATTGCACACACACACACGCATGCATGCGCACACACACACACGCGCGCATGCGCACGCACGCACACACACACACACACACACACACACACAGAGTCAGGATGCTCCCGAGGAATCTCATGGATGTGAGGGGAGTGTGTGCATGCGTGTGTGTATGTGTAGAGATTGAGACTATTATATAAATGCTGTGTGTGTGTGCGTGTGCGTGTGCGTGTGTGTGTGTGTGTGTGTGCGCGCGCGCGTGTGTTTATGTATGTGTGTGTCTACAGATGAATCTGTCAAACAAGCTGGCCATAGATGGGCTAATGATGTCGATGTGCGTGATCAGACCTCTGTAAGTTTTCATTTCAGATCGTATCTTCTCACTTTTGTTTGTGCTCCTCAGACTGCCGGCCGCCGTTTCTCGAACTGAGACGCAGCCCAATATGGCAAAAATAAATGCTAAGACCGCACAATAAAACAAGCCTGAGTCCACTGAGTCCACATCTGGCACCATTCACCTGGATCAATATCCATTTGTCATTGAGATGACGAGACACTTGACTTGCTGTATGAGTTATCAACATGTCTAAGACAGTTAATGACCTTTTTAACCTGAACCAGATTCAGTCGTTAAAGTTAATCCTCTTTGTTCAGTAATGTCCTTACCCGCTCTCCGTCTTTTCAGCTGGGTAGATCGACCCGCCAGGGGGATCCGCTTTCACCTTTATTATTCGCCGCGGCTATTGAACCGCTTGCAGAGGCGATTAGAAACAGCCCTAACATATCGGGTATTAAAATAGGGGAGAATACCTTTAAAATAGTTTTGTATGCTGATGATGTCTTACTTTTTATTTCAAATACGGAAAGATCTGTACCCGCTGTTTTGTCAATAATTGAAACATTTGGACGGGGGTCAGGATACAAAGTTAACCTTGACAAGTCAGTAGCAATGCCCCTAGGGAGCACTACTGAACCACCTACTACTATAAATTTCCCCTTTCGATGGTCCACAACAGGACTGACCTACCTAGGGATAACGGTCTCTACCAACTTGAAGGACATGTTTAAGCTGAACTTTGCCCCTGTCTTAAAAAAAATTCAAAACGATATTATTAGATGGATGGATCTCCCGATCTCATGGATTGGCAGAGTCAATCTGATTAAAATGAATGTTCTTCCCCGTTTACTACACCCAATGCAAATGCTTCCTTTATGGATCACGAGGCAGATGGTTAAGGGCCTACAGAGAGATCTCACAAAGTTCATATGGCATGGTAAAAGACCAAGGTTAAAAATGAAGACATTGGAACTTCCTATAGAGAGGGGGGGGTTAGGACTTCCTAATGTGTTGTTTTATAATTGGGCCTGTCATGCTCGTATTATATCTGACTGGATTCAAAGCTATTTTAAGGGGGATAAAGCCCATATGGATGAATGGTGTTGTGCACCCTCAAACCTCCTTAGTCTATTAACCGGTGACAAAAAGCAGATTTCAACCAACATCAGATATAACCCAGTGATATACAACACAATCAAGGTCTGGAGAGAGATGGTGACCTATACAGGGAGGAAGGGGTTTTCATCTGCTCTGACTCCTATAATTGGTAATAAGACCTTTCCCCCAGGTATCGACAACAGCATATTCGATCTATGGCATAAGAAAGGGATTAGAGTTGTTGGTGATTTATTTTCAGAAGACACTTTAATGTCATTTACACAGATTAAAACTAGGTTTGGTATACCAGGCACACATTTTTTTGCCTTTCTGCAGGTTCGCCACTTTGTACAAACAGACATCTCATTACCCTCTGAGGGTACATTGGTTAGTCCCCTGGACACATGTCTAACAGGGTTTTCAGGAACCAAAGGTTTCATTTCTTATTTTTATCAAGCGTTGGATTCATGGAACAAACATAATATTGAGCATGTTCAGTCAGTATGGGAGAGAGATCTGGGGATTAAGTATGAAACAGATGACTGGGCTGAGTGCATTTCTGCTTGTCATAAAACATTTGTCTGTAATAAATTTAAGGAAACCCAATATAAAATCTTACATAGACAGCACAGAACACCGCACATTCTTAACAAATTTGATCCTGATAGATCCCCTTTTTGTAATAAGTGCAAAACAGAGATTGGTACGTACCTGCATTGTATGTGGCAATGCCCCACCATTTGTAACTTCTGGTCATTAGTGACAAAGGAATTAAATTTGATTTTTGTAACCAGAATTGAAAAAATACCTGGTTTGTTTCTGCTTAATCTGCCTGATAAGAACATGCCACTTACGGCTTCTAATTTACTGCTCTTCCAAAAGCTTGTTTTCTTGGCTAAAAAGTGTATTCTTTTCAACTGGATCACGGACAAGCCTCCCACAGTCACCCAGTGGTACCAACAAATATTTAAGGTTTTACCAATGGAGAGACTTTGTGCTAGGGCCAAGGGTGACCTAAAGATCTTTAACAAGATATGGAATCCTTTGACCAATTACCTGCCAGACGATCTCCTCGCTCTTATGCAGGGAGACAGTTAATTTTGGGGTCTTCGGGGCGAACACATGGGACATACCCTGTTCCATACCAGTCCAGTTGAGAAGAAAACCATGTTTGTGCATCTTTGATTTTTTTGATTTTGTTTTTTTTTCTTTGCCGGGGTTTATCAGGGATTTATGACATCAAGTGGTGTAAAAGGGATTCCATTATGAACCAACATGGACTTGGTGGTATACACTATATTATCTCTGCGGTATGAAGGTGATTGTACAATATGAATCTAAGCAGTTGCATACATTGTATTATCTCTGCTGTATGAATGTGATTGTACAATATGAATCTAAGCAGTTAGAAATGATCTTAGGGCTGGGGGGACAGGAAGGACCTTTTTTTTTTTTGTCTTGCTTTGTTTTTTAGGATGTTGATTGCTGTTTTTGTTGTTTTGCTTTGATTGTCTTGTTTAAAAAAAAAAAAATGAATATTAGGGGAGTATTGAGACTACAGATGTTTCTGTACCACTGTCATGAAATTATACTGTTTGAACGGCTTCCCTGATTTTTTGTCTAAAATAAAATATATAAAAAAAAGTAATGTCCTTACAGTCTTTTGGCGCTCCACTGGACTCATCTGGGGTTAAGTTCCTTTCCTCAAGGTCACCAGAGTAGGCTATTTATGGGATGGGTGGGAAGGTTATGATATAGAAAGTCTCCAGTCTCCAGGTTTCACTCAAAGCGTTCTTACCATTCCTTGAATTTGAACTGGTGACCTTCTGATCACAATCGCTCCTCGCGAAGCTCCAGGGTACTGCTGGCTCAGGCTCAAACACATTTTGTGCTGGACTTTAGAATTCCCATTACTGGTTGTGTTTTAACCCAGCTGTGGTTTATATTTGGGACCTCCAGGACAGGTCAGGGGTCATCCTGGTTATGGTTATGGTCCTCTGCATACCACAGTCTGAGATTTCTGCTCTTCTCTCCTATTTGATCTCGTTTCTCAGAGCTTGCTAATTATAGAAAGGAGGTCATGTGACGACTTATTACAACAGATTAGAGTGTTATGCAAATGCTGATTTATTGGATAAGTTACTTGCATTTTAGGAGAATTAAAACCCCCAGTTTTCTTTGTGAAAATAAAGAAATGGCAACCAAATAAAATAATTGTATTACACAGACTGTACATGGAGTCTTACTGCTTCTTATTTTGAAGCACTACAGTCAGGTTGGTAGTTGCATTACAGGTCAAAGGAAACCGGCTTCAAAAAGCTCAAAACAAACTAATGAGGGTCATTCTTAACCTCAGTCCAACAACGCACATTAGCCCAAACCATTTGAAAGAGTTGAATTGGCTCCCCAGTCCCATTAAAGGTACAGTTCAACAGTTAAAACTTAGCATGGGCTATCAAATATTGCAGGTTTGTGTGCTAATTGTTTGTTTGTTTGTTTGTTTGTGTGTGTTTGTGTGCTAATTTCCGGTTAGCCTTCTGCTAACTTGAATTGGGATAAATACTTCAGTCGCTCTTCTAAACCTTCCAAATGTTATTGGACTGAATGTATCCAATTCTGAAGGGAAAAGAGTCATTTTGTGGGGTTTTGGTGACATCCGAAACTATTTCTCCACTCTTTTACAGCTCTGACGGCGTACGCTACGCTATGCTACGCTACGCTACGCTACGCTATGCTACGCTACGGCTAGACTTTGACAAATGCTGCTCGGATTGTCCCATTTCCCGAGTTGGAATGTCCTTCATCCTCGGTCTGTTCATGAGCTTTTAAATTGTAATGTGGAAACAACATGGACGCTACAAAGAAGATGTGTTGTATTTTACTGCTCAGAGCGTTGTTCAAACAACACGTTGAGAGCTGTTTCTAGTTTTTGCGTCACAGCAAAGAAGCAAAGGAAGGAAACGATCGGGAACTAATTTTCCCAACTCACATGATTAGAGTGCACATTACAGAAGCACCAGAAGGGGGAGACAAACTACAAAAGTTACGCACTCCAGCTTTAAAAAACATCACAGGAAACAATCCATCAAACAAGAAGGTGAGTTGAAAGGTTCTGGTCACACAATGTGAAACACGCTGAAGCGATCACAAAGAGCATCTCTCAGGCAGGTGAATGTGAGGTTGATGGGGAGATGAGAGCTGCTGGAGAGGAATCCACTTAGAGGAGATGTATGGAGCCGTCAGCCCACCTCAGTCACAAACACACGTCAGCCCACCTAACCCCTGCACTCTTCCCCGCCATTCCTCAACCCATATCCCTGATGTTGGCCCACAGACACAGCCCTCTCCCCCCACCCCCACCCCTACCCCACAGCACCAGCCCTCTGCCCCCACCCCTAGCCCACAGACACAGCCTCTCAACTGCACCCCTGCCCCCTCAGCCTTAGCTAGAGATGACCCAACATCCTCGCCCACAGCCACTCTCCCAGACACAAATCCCCTCCCTGCTGGTCAGGCTGACCCCCCCTCCTCTACACCCTCACCGACTGTACCAGCCAAGCCAGAGCCACAGGTGGTGCTACTGATGGACTCCAATGGGAAATATGTGGAGCCCAGACGCCTCTTCCCTGGCCAACGTGTTGTGTCCAAGCGTTGCAGAAATACTGGACATGCACTAGAGCTACTACAGCGAGCCTCCCTTGGCTGTCCCCAGATCATTGTTGTCCACACTGGCACAAATGACTTACAGTCCCTACGCCGAGACACAGCTCAAGCAATCACTAAGGTTGCAGAGAAAGCCTGCAAGGTATTTCCAGAGTCACGGATTGTAATCTCCACCCTCCTGCCCCGTACAGACACCCCACCCCATGTCATACATGACATTAACATGGAGATCACCGAGAAATGCTCCAACCTCCCCAATGTCCACCTGGCACACCACACCACCATCGGCACCTGGTACCTGTACGATGGGCTGCATCTTGACAGAGATGGAGTCAGAGTATTTGCCAAAACTCTCAAGGATATCGCCCTCGATAGAAGCTCCAACTCCAGTACCATAGCAGGCCCCTATAGGACCCCCAGACACCCAGGAAACACACCATCACAGCCCAGCCCTCATCACCCTGCTCCATTTCACCGGCCCCAACCACAACCTCTGGCCCTGCACGCCCAGAGAGCCCCTCCTCGCCGGCCCCACCCACAGCATCTGGCACTGCACGCCCAGAGAGCCCCTCCTGTCAGCAGAACCCTCCTCCCTCAACGGCAGATGACCTACGCTACTGCCCTAGCCAGACCCGCTCCTCAGCCTACACCTCCACACATCCCAGAGCTGGAGGAGATCAAGCGGATGCTACACAGTCTGTGCAGTGGCCTACTACTAAGATAAAGTAAGATAGATATAACATCAGTCATCCATTATATGGGTTATATTGGACTCCCAAATATAATTTCATGTTCTTGAGTTTCATGTTCTCAAGGTAATATTTAAATGCATTTATCTATTATTATAAAAAAAAAAAAAAAAAAAAAAAAATGATAAAGAGGAGTTGGAGGAAAAATCACTCTAGGTTCACAAGGACACCTATGCAAAAGTTTTCTCTGTGTTTGTTTTGTTTCATCTTCTGTTGAGAATTTCGATGAGTTCATTTAAGATAAGCTGTTGGAATATTCAAGGTCTTTACTCCTCGGTCTTTGGTCTGAAGAGTAGAACCTCTGATTTTGTAAATAGTATAAATAGTAATGATATTATAATCCTATCAGAAACATGGTGTAGAGCTGATGTACCCACCCACTGCCCCCCAAACTACAGAGAGGTTATTGTCCCTTCCCAGAAATTATCTACTGTAAGGCAAGGCAGAGACTCAGTCAGGAGGACTCATCATATGGTACAAATCAAATTTACACAATTCAGTACAGATTCTCAAAATCCAAAAAACCTATATTTGGTTGAAAATAAAAAGAAATCTTATTCCTACACAGAGGGATATATATCTATGTGCTGTCTATATTCCCCCATCTGAGTCCCCTTACTTCTCTGATGACATATTTCCATGCCTTGAGTCAGAAATATGCCATTACCAGGGACAGGGAAATATAATACTATGTGGCGATTTTAATGCCCGAACTGGTACACATCCTGAAGTCACCAGTGATCAAGGAGACAGTTTCATCACCCAGCACGCTCCTATTAACCACCTACATCTGCCTCCCAGAAACAACTTTGACACTGTGACTAACAGGAATGGGAAGGAGCTATTACAACTCTGCAGAAGCCTCAGTCTGTACATTGTCAACGGTCGGGTAAGAGGGGACTCTTTGGGAAGATTCACTTATTGTTCAGCTCTTGGCAACAGCACTGTAGACTATATGATCACAGACATGGATCCCTTCTCTTTCAGTGCATTCACAGTCAAGCCCCAAACCCCCTTATCAGACCACAACCAAATCACCCTCTTCCTCAAACAGAACAATATGACACACACAAAACCTAGCAAACTATTCAACATACCCAGAACATATAGATGGATCCCGGACAGCACTGAACAATACCAAGAGGCAAGCAATAGTCAAGAAATCCAATTAATACTAGAAGAGTTTATGGAATACCCATACCCTCCCACTATTGAAGGCATAGGTGAGGCTATCCGGAGTATAAATTATATCTTCAAGAAAACAGCAAATAAAGCTAAATTGAAACCACATGTAATCAAACGAAAAAGAACAAAAAAGAATCACTGGTTTGACAAAGACTGTCAAAACCTGAAGAAACAAGTTAGAAAATTATCTAATCTGAAACACAAAGAACCTACAAACGATGATATACGCCTTCAGTATTGTGAAGCACTTAAGATATATAAAAATACAATTAGATCCAAAAAGATAAACCACACTCAGAAACAATTATGCCTACTTGAAGAGAGTATAGAATCTAACTCCTTCTGGGACCAGTGGAACTCTGTGTGTCAATCTGAGCCTGAGGAGCTGGTCATACAGGATGGAGATATATGGACTGAACATTTTCAGACCTTATTTCGACCAACTACACCAGGAACTGACTTAGAAACAAAACAAATACTAGAAAAACTACAAAATATGGAATTGATAATCAAAGACAACCAAAACCCCCTAGATTTCCCCATTACTATGAACGATTTGAAAACAAAATTGAAGACCCTCAAAAGCAAAAAAGCATGTGGGCCTGATGGAATACTGAACGAAATGCTGAAATATAGCACAGACAAATTCCAATTGGCTATTCTAAAATTATTCAATCTAATCCTGAGTGTGGGATATTTTCCCGACAGTTGGAATAATGGTCTTATTACACCAATATTTAAAAATGGTGATAAATTTGACCCTCAGAATTACAGAGGGATATGTGTCACCAGCTGTATGGGCAAGGTGCTCTGCAGCATCATCAACTCCCGTATAGTTGAATTCCTCACTGACCACAATGTCCTGCATCAAAGTCAGATTGGTTTCCTGCCTAACCATCGCACATCTGACCATATCTTTACCCTCACCACTCTCATCAACACACACGTGCACCAAAGAAAAAATAAAATTTACTCATGTTTTGTAGACTTTAAAAAGGCCTTTGACTGTATTTGGCACGAAGGACTCTTTTATCGGTTATTAGAGAGTGGCATAGGGGGTAAAACCTATGACTTAATCAAAACAATGTATTTAAATAACAGATGTGCAATTAAAATTGGAAATAAAAGAACCAACTATTTCAAACAGCACTCTGGGGTGAAACAGGGCTGCAACATGAGCCCAACCCTGTTCAATATATATATAAATACATTTGCAGAACAACTGCAAAAATCCACAGCCCCTGGTGTGACCCTACAGGACACAGAGGTCAAATGTCTCATGTTTGCTGATGACCTGGTTCTCCTGTCTCCCTCTAGAGAGGGCTTACAGCAGAGCCTAGACATCCTCCACAAGTTCAGTCAAACATGGGCACTAACTGTAAATATGAAAAAGACCAAAATATTGACCTTTCAAAAACGATCAAATTCTCTGAAAAATAAATTCACATTAGGAAATATAGAAATTGGACATACAAAACATTATACATATCTAGGCTTGATTATCAATTCCACTGGACATTTCGGCATGGCTGTGAATGAGTTGAAAGAGAAGGCAAGAAGGGCTTTTTATGGCATCAAAAGAAAAATTCCGATTGACATTCCAATTAGGACCTGGATCAAAATTCTAAATTCCATAATAGAGCCAATAATGTTATATGGTAGTGAAGTGTGGGGCCCACTAACCAACCAAGAATTCCAAAAATGGGAAAAACACCCACTAGAAGCCCTGCATGCAGAATTGTGCAAGAATATACTTAGAGTTCACAGACACACAACCAATAATGCATGCAGGGCAGAACTTGGCCAATACCCTTTAATAATTAAAATTCAAAAACGAGCCATCAAATTTTATAAACACCTTCAATGTAGCGACCCCCACTTATACCAGCTCAAAGCCCTCCAGTGCCAAGAGCTGAACAGAGATAAGAGCCCCCTCTGCCAGCTGGTCCTGAAGCTCTGCCCACACACATCAGGGCTTCAGGACAGAAACCAACCAATCTGGCCCAACCAAATCATCTCAAAACAAAAAGAAATGTATGTTGAATATTGGAACGAAACCACCAAATCACAAAGTAAACTAGAATTCTATTTGACCCTAAACAGAGAGTACACGGTGGCAAAATACCTGAACACCGTGACTGATAGAAAACTAAGGAAAACGTTGACAAGATACAGACTGAGTGGACACAGCCTGGCCATAGAAACAGGCCGTCACAGGCAGAACTGGCTACCCAGGGAGGCCAGGCTGTGTTCACTCTGTCAACAAAGAGAAGTTGAGACAGAATCTCACTTCCTACTGTACTGTGACAGATATAAAGATCTGAGAGATGTTTTCTTTCAAAAGATTAATGACATATGTCCTGGATTCATTCACCTCCCAGATCCCCAGAAACTGCCATATATATGTGGTGAGAAAAGCCAGTGTGCAGTATTAGCTGCAAGATATATTAGCTGTTGTCATACTGTAAGAGAGACAAGCTCTGAAAATGTTTGAGACACAGCTCCCCATGTTACTCTATACCTGAATATTCTATTCTATTCTATATTCTAATATTATATAATACTGTTTGTATTATACTTGTATTGTACATTGTGTTATTTGCATAGTGATATTTGTATATTGTTATTTGTACTTTTTTCTGTACTGCTTTGGCAATACGAGCTTGTAACTTGTCATGCCAATAAAGCTCATTTGAATTTGAATTTGAATTTGAGAGAGAGAGAGAGGGAGAGAGAGAGAGAGAGAGGGAGAGAGAGAGGGAGAGAGAGAGAGAGAGAGAGGGGGAGAGAGAGAGGGAGAGAGAGAGAGAGAGAGAGAGAGGGAGAGAGAGGGAGAGAGAGAGAGAGAGAGAGAGAGAGAGGGAGAGAGAGAGAGAGAGAGAGAGAGAGAGAGAGAGAGAGGGAGAGAGAGAGGGAGAGAGAGAGAGAGAGAGAGAGAGAGAGAGAGAGAGAGAGAGGGAGAGAGAGAGAGGGAGAGAGTGAGTGTCAGTGTTTCTTTATCATTTAGCTGCAGTACCCACTGCCCACCACAGCTTCACGACTTTGTCTCCACATAGCTGCAGAGAATCCTCTGCTCCATGTTGCTGACCGTGCCATGTTGCTGCTGCACGCAAGAGCAGACAGCCAAGCTGTGTCTCAGCACATGATGACCTACAGCAAAAAGGCTTTGTAGGGACACTGTGACCTTTGACCTCCTTACAATGAGTTGCTTGTGATGTTGGTGATGTTAGTCTGCTGTTGACCTCAATGGAAGTCTGCATTAGAGTGTCACTCAATGACTAAAATGGACATTTACATGTATTCACAAGAGGACAGGACAGTAGATACACACACACACACACACACACACACACACACACACACACACACAACTCACACTCTGTCTCACACACACACACACACACACACATACACACACACACACACAGACACACACACAACTCACGCTCTCACACAGATTTAACATCTCAAATGCCGCAGAGGAGGAGCATTCAGACAGTGATAGACAGGAGAGGGTGTATGTCTTAGAAGAGAGAGAGAGAGACACACACAGAAAGAGAGAAGGAGAGAGACACACACACACACAGACAGACAGAAGGGGAGTGAGAGACAGAGACACGGAGAGCGAGTGTGAGAGACACACACACACACACACACACAGAGACAGAGAGGGAGAGACAGAGACAGAGACAGAGCGAGCACTAAAGGTGCTGGCCTACTCATCACCAGCTACTGACTCGACAAAGCAACAATCAAAGCAGATGAATCTGTAAATTGGCTTTAGGGGGAAATCAATATAAACAGCAAACGTAGCTGCTATCAATCTTGGGGAAGATATTATAAAATCCAACAGCTTGTCTCACTAAAATACTTCAAAGGAAAACACGGAGTGACTTTAAAAAGAGTTGTGTTAACACTAAAGTGCTGTGGTGGCACAGACACACTGTTGTAAGCAGGAGAATCGCTGAACTATTGAATTTGCGGCTAACTTGGCCACTACAGTGAGTAAATCACAAGCCAAGAGGTGGAAACTTAGCCAATCACAAGCTACTTCCTGGTATTTGGATGTAACCTGGGCCAACGTGGAGCATGACTTTTACCATAGTGTCTGGTGTAGAGGTGCAAGCTGGATTCTCCATAAGCAGAGCTCTGAAGGCTCTGCACCACCTCAACACTGCACTGCTGCATACTAGGGATGCACCGATCGATCGGCACGTGACCGGAAATGGCCGATTTTCACGTGATCGGCCTCGATCGGTGATCTGCGCCGGTCACTCTAAATAGCCGATTCTGTGAGCCGATTTTCACATGACGTGCGCGCACCCCAAAGCACCGAGACAGGCACCCAGCCACCACACCACACACGCCAGCATACCTTCCTCGTTGTGGATTTTTTTCACCGTCAGTGAAGTAGACAAATCTCGCAGTTTGTCACACATGCAAGTCGAAAATAAGCCGTGGAGACAGAGATGCGGCCGAGTCCCGCTCGGCTGGAGTCAAGTCTGAGCGGCTCGCTTCACCTCACTGGCCCCCCTCTCTCTGCTCTCTCTACCCGGGAAGCAGTGCTGCTGCACCCGGCCACAGTGCACAGCCGACTTGGCGAGGTGAACGCGAGCATTGTGTCCACCATTCCCCGACCTGCCTTTTCCATTCCACATCAGCGCTGGTGCCTCAGCCTGTCAGTCATGTTGTAACGTAGATACAGGAGAGACTATTTGTTTCGTATTGCAAATAGAACGACGGACATAATAATAAAAATGCATCGGACTCACAAGTGTGCAAGGATTTCTGTGCGTGACGATATTTTTTCGGATGGCAGATAAAAATACGCATACCAAACTTCGGACTGTGTGTAAACTCCGCCTGATATTCAGACTGAAGATCGTTACTGTAACTCATAAACTCATTTCCCCTCTACTCAAGAGGACTGGTCTGGACTGGAGCCAGGCTATAAACTCCTTGTCCATGGATCATTTTGATGTTCTGTTGCACCTGTTTTCTTTTGGAAAAGTAAATGCATGATAGCTGTGGGATATAGGCTATTGGATTTAATTTAATTTTTGTATTCATTGTATTTGCACAAAAAAGCTCTGTCCAGTAGCCTAACCTGGAACACTTTTATTTTGAGATGTGTTTGAGTGAGATGGTCCTACTTCATGCAAATGATAAGATAAGATAAGATTATTTGGATCCCCATTAGATGTAAGAATTGTTCTATGAATCTTAATTTTCAAACAAAGTTACAAAAACGTTTGTGTAAGCTGTCAATTGTTGTTTTCAGAAAAAAAAATCGGAATCGGCAAAAATCGGTATCGGCAAGTCAGACTATTCAAAAATCGGAAATCGGAATCGGCCAAGAAAATGGCAATCGGTGCATCCCTACTGCATACGCTCATTCCCTCGAGCATGGCACACAATATTACAATGGAAACACACACACACACACACACACACACACACACACACACACACACACACACACACACACACACACACACAGACAGTAGAGGTGCTTCCCTTCGAGCACCTAATAAATCATCAAAGAAGGTCAGTGGCACTTCTGCCCCAGTGCAGTGAGGCATACAGGACACCAGTCCACCTGATAGGGAGGGAATGCTAGCTTTAGCTTAGCTCTCCGTTCCAAACACAAAAGCTACAGTTTTATCCAATTCCAATATTATTTTATGACATTTAGACAATCAGTTCCATGAGAAATATTTGCCAGCCCTCATGTTTAAATGCTGTGTTGATTTTGTATGAAATACCCGATTGCCCCCCGGGGACAACAGGAAACAACTAGAGCTGCAACGATTACCGTAAATTCCGGACTATAAGACGCACCGGTCTATAAGCCGCGGGACCAAAATTGACTATTTTTTTCTTCTATAAGCCGCACCGGTCTATAAGCCGCGGGTGTTTTGATGTTTAATTACCATATGAAAGGGTTCGTGCACAGAGAGGAATGTCGGGAAAGAGATCGCTGTTTGGGGAAGCTCCCATTTATTAACATTTCAACAAAACAAAACAAAAGTCAGGTCACTAATCCCCAGACAAAATCACACAACAATAGGCTATATGTGCAGCAAACCTGTAACCAGAGAAGTCAAGTCACTAATCCTCGTCTTCCTCTTCTTCCTGCGTACTGAAACCACCAAAGTCCTCATCTTCAGTGTCGGAAACGAACAGGTTCAGGGTGGCTTCGTCAACCACTCTCCTCTCTCCTTCATTGTCACTCAAAACCAACAAACTCCTCTTCGTCACTGTCGGCATCGAACAGCCTCTGAAGCCTCTGACGGCCCTCAGCGCCAGCTGTGGCGTCGTCATCCTCTTCATCCCGCAGCAGTCCAGCGTTTTGGAACCCGTTGGTGATTGTGGATGTTTTCACACTCCTATAATATTCCGTGCTGAGACAGTTCCTCCTGCTGCACCGTCCAACGCCTCACCATTGACTCATCGATGCCCAGGTTACGCGCGGCTGCTGTTTCCCTCTTTTAATGCGAGATTGACTGCTTTCAACTTGAAAGCTGCGTCGTACCTTCCCCATGGTAAGTGAGAGTGTTGCTTCTACTGCTCGTTCTCATGCTGTCGAGAACGAGCAAAGCTTTTTTTTGGTGAAAGAATCCTCCAGGGCGCTTCTTGTTAACAGTCCGAGTGAGTGGCAGGTCGAACGTCAAAGGCACTTCATCCATATTTATGATCTGCTCCGGTTCGATGGAATATTCCTTGATCTTCCTTTGTGTGAATTCGCCGAAGTTTGTGATTTTCTCCTGGTAGTCGGGGGAGGGAGTTGATGGCCGAGTGGCCGTTTGCTTACCGTAATTACCATATGTAAGTGGTCAGGCACAGAGGGGATTGTCGGGAAAGAGAATGGCTGTTTGAGGAAGCTCCCATTTACCGTATTACCGTAACATTTCAACAAAACAACATAACACAACACCACCGTTGTTTATTTTTACAGTGCACACAGTGTCCGCGGTGTGGTGAAAAGAGGGCAAGAGAGGAAATTAAAACAGAAGTGGATTTATAGTTAGAAAGAGTGCTAAAAAAGAGAGATTTTATTTGTATTTTTTTTTTTTTTTCTGAAAAAATCCATAGATAAGACGCACCGTTATATAAGCCGCAGGGGCCAAAAAACGGGAAAAAAGCAGCGGCTTATAGTCCGGAATTTACGGTAATCGATTAGTCGATCGACAGAAAATTAATCGACAACTATTTTGATAATCGATTCATCGTTTTGAGTACAATTTTAAGAGAAAAGGTCTAAATTCTCTGATTCCAGCTTCTTAAATGTGAATGTTTTCTGGTTTCTTTACTCCTGTATGACAGTAAACTGATATTATCTTTGAGTCGTGGACAAAACAAGACATTTGAGGGCGTCACCTTGGGCTTTGGGAAACACTGATCGTCATTTGCTACCATTTTCTGACATTTTATAGACCAAACAACTCATCGATTAATTGAGAAAATAATCAACCGATTAATCGATTATGAAAATAATCTTTAGTTGCAGCCCTAGAAACAACCATCAGACAAATGCTCCTCCATTGAGGTTGCGTCTGCTAAGTGAAGCTCTGTTCCATTGAGGTTGTGTCTGCTAAGTGAAGCTCTGTCTACACTACAGCTCATCAGCTCTGTCATTTGCAGTCTCATTCTATTCTGAAGATCTTTGGAGCCTGTTTCCTTCTCAGTGAGGACATGTGTAGTCACAGATACGATAAGCATGTCAGAAACCTCAGCCTCCGTTCCACTATTCACAACACTAGCTGGGCCACTAGGGGGCATAAATGAGTGACCTCCAGTCTCTCTGGAGCTTTCACACAAGCAGCAGCACAGCCACAGAGAAGAAGAACATGATGACATGAACCTAACTGAATGTACCTCCACACGTACACGGCTTTGTACAGTAAGACTGAAATGGATCTAGAACGTCACCTCAAACTGCTCTGATGGAGCTTCCAGACCTGATGAAGCAGCGTCTCTGGACAGAGCTCACCTTAAGAGCTCAAGTTGAAAATATATCTACTCAAAACCATCTGCTGATTTTCACTCTGTTGTGGTTTTTACCCCACTAAGAATGAGAAGCAGAATGAAAAGGAGACGACGATGAAACAGCAGCAGCTTTCAGTTACAGTCAAATACAGACAGTCACACTGAAGGTAGAAAGAAAGAACGCTGACCCGTACAGATTAAGGATAGAGCCGCTGACTGATTGGCTGGCTGATACACTGACAGACTGGCTGATTGGCTGATACATTGACTGACTGTCTGACAGACTGGCTGATTGGCTGATACACTGACTGACTCACTGGCTGACTGACTGACACACCCACTTGACTGAGTGAGCAGCTGAGTGGCTGGTGGTCAGTGGTGGAAACAGAGCAGGCTGTATCAGCTGACTGGATGACTGTCATGTCAGTTAATTATTCACAGGGTGAGCTGGTGGCTGGTCCATCTGGAAACCAGGGCAAGGAGCACGAGAGGAGAAGTGGGTCAGGATGACTAGTTCACTTCTTTTCTTCAGGCTGGAGTGAAGCTGCTCACACATCTGACCCATCATCTCCATGGCCACACAGTGTACAGACTCACACAGTGCACAGACTCACACAGTGCACAGACTCACACAGTGCACAGACTCACACAGTGCACAGACTCACACAGTACACAGACTCACACAGTGCACAGACTCACACAGTACACAGACTCACACAGTGCACAGACTCACATGGTGCACAGACTCACTCAGTGCACAGACTCACACAGTGCACAGACTCACATGGTGCACAGACTCACTCAGTGCACAGACTCACACAGTGCACAGACTCACACAGTGCACAGACTCACACACTGCACAGACTCACACAGTGCACAGACTCACACAGTACACAGACTCACACAGTGCACAGACTCACACAGTGCACAGACTCACACACTGCACAGACTCACTCAGTGCACAGACTCACACAGTACACAGACTCACACAGTGCACAGACTCACACACTGCACAGACTCACACAGTGCACAGACTCACACAGTACACAGACTCACACGGTGTACAGACTCACACAGTGCACAGACTCACACACTGCACAGACTCACTCAGTGCACAGACTCACACAGTGCACAGACTCACACAGTGCACAGACTCACACAGTGCACAGACTCACACAGTACACAGACTCACACACGGTGTACAGACTCACACAGTGCACAGACTCGCACAGACTCACACAGTGCACAGACTCACACAGTGCACAGACTCACACAGTGCACAGACTCACACGGTGCACAGACTCACACAGCACACAGACTCACACAGTGCACAGACTCACACGGTGCACAGACTCACACAGTGCACAGACTCACACAGTACACAGACTCACACAGTGCACAGACTCACACAGTGCACAGACTCACACGGTGCACAGACTCACACGGTGCACAGACTCACACAGTGCACAGACTCACACAGTACACAGACTCACACAGAGCACAGACTCACACGGTGCACAGACTCACACACAGTGCACAGACTCACACGGTGCACAGACTCACACAGTGCACAGACTCACACAGTACAGACTCACACAGTGCACAGACTCACACGGTGTAGACTCACACAGTGCACAGATTCACACACAGTGCACAGACTCACACAGTACAGACTCACACAGTGCACAGACTCACACAGTACACAGACTCACACAGTGCACAGACTCACACAGCACACAGACTCACACAGTGCACAGACTCGCACAGACTCACACAGTACAGACTCACACAGTGCACAGACTCACACAGTACACAGACTCACACAGTGCACAGACTCACACAGCACACAGACTCACACAGTGCACAGACTCACACGGTGTAGACTCACACGGTGCACAGACTCACACAGTGCACAGACTCACACAGTACAGACTCACACAGTGCACAGACTCACACGGTGTAGACTCACACAGTGCACAGACTCACACACAGTGCACAGACTCACACGGTGCACAGACTCACACAGTGCACAGACTCACACAGTACACAGACTCACACAGTGCACAGACTCACACGGTGTACAGACTCACACACAGTGCACAGACTCACACAGTGCACAGACTCACACAGTGCACAGACTCACACAGTGCACAGACTCACACAGTGCACAGACTCACACAGTGCACAGACTCACACGGTGTACAGACTCACACAGTGCACAGACTCACACAGTGCAC